>NW_010423235.1:5853-44149 GCF_000710305.1 Buceros rhinoceros silvestris
ACCCCCCCGCCATGTCATTTGGTTTGTGTTTTCCCTTGAAGCAGCTTAGCCAGAGGCTGGGGGTAGGATGGAAACGTTGCCAGAAGAGCTCCTAACAACCCTTTTTGGAGACAGGGTTTATACACTCAGCTGTCCCTTGTAAACTAAGCCCTGCGTGAGACTTTTTCCCAAACCTTTCAATTCCCCCTCCTTGCCCTCACCCCCTCCTGCTTCCCTCACACTGCAAGAATGCAGGAGAAAATACTCTGGTACAAGAATGTACTTCTGTGCTGCAGGAGAAAGGGGGCAGGAGGCAAAATCAAGCAACCCAGGCTGCAAAAAGGCAGGGGAGAAGCATCAATATCACCTTGGCTGTCCTCTCCTGGAGAGCTCCAGAGGACTTTGCTGGACGCAGAAAGATCCCTCTTCCAGATCCAGGTCCCCCAGACTGCAGTGCGGCCAAAAACCTGTTGCTCACCTCCATGGCAACATCACTGCCACCATCTGTAAGTGGAAGTGACAGCCCAGGGGTTTCTGCTGGGATCGTTTTCCTGCAGCCTGCGCACTGGGGGGTTCAAATAATGCTTGAACATGGACAAGGTCAAGGTCTACAAAAGGAGCAGTCCCTGGTGGGCACTACTGATTCCAAGATGGAGCAGGAAGGGGAGTCCCATGCAGGGTGGGGAGATACTGCTTCTTCCTGGAAGCAGGGATGCCTCTTGGGCATCAGGATGGGATCTCACTTGTTTTAGCTGCAGAGGGGACCTGTCCTGCTTGCATCCCCCCTCCAAGGCACATGGGGATGAGAGGAGACAGCCACCATCACACTGCAGGACCTGACGTGGCTCAAACCCTTTGGAAAAGGGAAACACTAAGCATTTTCTGGCTTGGAGCAGGATTTAAAAAAAGGAGAATTTACTCTGTTGTGGCCAGAGCGGATGTGTCAGCACAGCAAGTCTCCAGGGCGAAGGATTTTTGGCTTCAGCTGGGACAGACTCATGATGCAGAAAAGAGGGTCCCAGAAACACGTGTCCCTGTTGACCAGATGTGTGTTCTCCACATGTCTGGGAGCAGAAAATCCAGCTAATTCGAGTGAGCCGGGGAGGTGTTACCTCCTTGCCATGCCAGCCCCAGGCAGGATGAAGACAAGGGATGGCAGCAGTGCCCTGCAGCGGGAGGGCCATGCAGGAAGCTGGCAGCAGCGAGCATTACTCAGAGCATCCTTAGCACAGCCCACAACCCCCTGAGATCAGGAAGAGCTCAGGGCTGGGTGATGCTGGCCCAGGAGCAGTCACATCATGCGATGGCATTGCCACCATCAAAGTAGGTGTGAGCCTCCACACCGGGGTGTCGCTGTGTCCTCCCAGCCACTCACTGACATCTGGATGATAGACGAGCACCAGGGCTCCAGCTATGCTGCCTCTCCAGAACGGCCCGGGCCCTGAGCCCGAGAGTTTCGCTCCCTGAGTTAATGGAAATATTATACACATGGAGCTGGCCCCTTCCCAAAGACACTCCTGCCTTGCAGAAGGAGTGACTCCTCACGGCTCTCTGCTCCACAGATGGATGCATTGGAGGGGACAGAGGGAAGGAGCCAAGAGCCATTTGACAGGCAGCAGGACATGGCCAAGAGTACTTGTCTGTCCTCAGCGCCCGTTGTGTCCAAGGTAGGGGCAGGAAAACCACAGGTTATCCCCTGCACTCAGAAGGGCTTTTTCCAAGACGGCTGGACAAGGAGGATCTCATCATTCCAGGTGCAAAAGCAGCGGGACTCATCCCTTCCCGGGTTGTCCTGCACTGAGGTGCAAACCAAGACAGAAAAACCCCAACATCCCACTAGTCCAAACTGTACGCACTGTGACAAGCCAAAATCCAAGACAGAGGTTGTCAGCGGGGGACTTCTGCCATCAGAGCATCCCCGACAGCTCCACAACGCCTGCGGTTGTTTTTAAACCACATGCAATGCACTGGCCTTCCATCCCGGCTGTGGGGGCCAAACCCGAGGAGGGTCTTGTTTTTATTAAAGTGTTTTACATCTTTTCTAACCTCTCTGCCAGCTGGACGGCTGCACTCGCAGGGCAATTATATGCATCATCTAAACATCATCTGAAATGAAAGGACTTCATTTAATTAGGTTATTTAAATGACACGTTGACGGAAAAAGCCAAGCAGACTTAACAGGCGATTTAATGCTCACGTTAGTTTGCATGCACACAGAACATCATCTGAAAGCCTCGGAAATTAATGACAAGACTTGACTTCGGAGGCTGCGAACCAGATGTCAACAAAGAAATGATCAGAGGGATGCTACAGGGAGCTGCTACCTGAGAGCGCAGGCACCGCTGCCGCACAGAAGGTTCCTCAAGGGCAATTTTCTCTGGTCAAAAGTCTGCATTTTTTCTCCCCTACAGAAATAGCACCGTGGCAAGCGTCACCAAAATTGTTGTTCCCTCCTGCTTTATTCCCAGTTTCCGCTGTGTGGAAAAGAAAGCAGAAAGACTTCAAAAACGGAAAATTCCTTCTCTTCGGCAAAACCAAACCTGAAAGCCCGTCTGTTGGTGAAAACCAGGAAATCTCGTATTTTGCACCAAAACAAACAGGGGTGTAGTTTCAAATCCTTCAACTCCTTACGCCCAAATTTGAAAAGCCGAAAGCAAAGGGCAGATTTTAAGCTTATTTTAGGAGCATGACAGAAAATCCTTCCAACTTCATGCCCCTCTAAAAACCACGCTCCGCTGGTGCAGAGGGCAGAAGCAGCACTGGGCATCCACAGACGGGAAGGTACGATCTCAGGGATCACGCTGACAAGGACAGCATTAAAAACAGCCAACGCTTTGCACAGACAAGCTGTGTTTCACCTTTCGAGGTGGTACGCTATCCTTCTGGCTGGGGTACGGCTAGCCAGAACAGCTTCTTGTGCACACACAGATGGAATCAGCCTGGGAGCTAAGCGCCTCTTCAGATGTGCCGTGTTCAATATTTCCCCTCTGAAACAGAGCAGCAACTGAGATGAAGAAAAAGAGAAAATAGAGAATTGTCCTGGAGAAACAGATAGGAAAGTCACCACTGTAATGCTGAAATGAGGATTTACTGGAGAATTTTCAGATTTCACTAGCTGTGCAAAGTGTTTTGAAACATCCTTCTGCTTTTTCCAAGCAGATGCTGCTTCTAACGATTCCCAGTTCCTCACAGTGAATGAGAAACTAACTTTTCATTGTCTTTCTAGACACAACCCTAAGTTATTACTATGAGCGACACAGCACCTAGAAGCCCTAATGCTAGACCAAGAGCCCTTGGCGATGCCCCTCTCCTGTAGCCCAGTGAGCTTTACACAACGAGCAGCTCCTTCGCTTCTCCCTCAGCCCCCTCCAGCCCAGGAGGGCAGCCAAAAAGTGTCAGCAAGTGAGTCACCAGCAATGGAAAGACTTGTGCCGCTAGGCCCAGCTCCTGGCCCTGGCTCCTGCAAGTGACACCACCGTTTTGGCACTTGGCCCTCGCCCTCTTTAATCTATAGATCTATGGCCCTCATCACTTTGCTCCAAGGTCTCTTGTAAAGTCGTGCATACTCCTTGGTCCCCATCTCTCCCCGGCGCTGCAGGACAAAACTGTCTGTGGGGCTGAAGGAAGGAAAACAGAGGTGCCTCTTGAAGCTGCAGGGGTTGGTGTTAAATCCTGACACATTTTGCAACATGAAAAGCTTTGGGGGGGAAGAACTGGGCTAAGGAAAGGAGTGAAATGCTTGTCAGGAAGGCAGCTGGGAGCATAATGCCAGCCCTGGCAATTTCCTGGCCACGGGCAGCCTGCAGCTGTGGGACTGCCCTTTAAAACAGGTATAAAAGGCAGCCAGAGCAAAGGAAACGGGAACTATCATCCACCCACCAGGAGCAGGTAATCCGTGCAGACAGGGGTGGCTGCAGCAGGGGAGGGAAAGGGTACAGGCATGGCAGCAGCACTGGAGCTGAGACCTGGGGGGTGCAAATGCCCCCCAGAGCAGCTCAGCCTGGGGTGCGCTCAGCACCTGATGGCTGCCACTGGGTCTGGACTGGAAGCAGAGCTCAGCACTAACCGCAATGACATCAGGACTCCTGGCATGCCACACACCCTGGGTAGGAAGACACTCAGGCCCCAATCCTTACCAGTGCATCTGTTAGAAAAGATAAGTTCCATATCTTTTAACACACGGACCTGATGTGATGCATCACTCCACATCTCACCATCTACTCTCCTGCAGTTCACAACCCCCCTCCCTGCTGAGACAACTGTTCCCTAACTCCAGTTGGGCTGGTTTTAGCTTCCACCACTGGTTCTTCCAGTCCACCTGTGAAAGCTCAGCATCCTCTGCACCGCCAGAGCATTTACACAAGGAGAAAGTGTTTCCAGCAGATTTGGGAGAGCACAACAGAGCATTTCAAATCCAGCAGAATCCTGGGGAAACCTGTCCATGGTGGAGCCCTGCAGTGCAGGCACTTCGGGAGGTCTGCGGGGAAGAAAACAGCCCTGGAGAAAAATAAAAGTCTGAGAAATTTACTGAGCTTGGCTTGGTGCATGGCTGTGCATCAGAGCTGGGTAAATGAGGATCTCAGGAAAAGGTTGGTTTGGCTCAAGCCAAAACAAACTTTTTCCAAAAAACGAATAAAGAAACTGAAAACCAGTCCCACAAATAGCCTCAGTCCCTTCCCTGCTGTTTCCAAAACTCCATTTCTTTTGGTGATTTAGCTCTTTGGACCTCCTACAATGAAACAGCCACTGCCGAACACGAACAGAGTAACCAAGAGCACGTACAAATAAACACTCTCCTTGTATATATTTGAATCTTTCATCATGTACTAAATTTCTGTGTAGGGCTTCTATTTGTATTTGTAAACTTTGAGATAAAGGTACTTTGAGAGTTTACTTCCAAGATCACACATCCAAATAACCAGGGAGCACGAATCCCCTACAGACCTGTTTACCTTTTCCCCATATTTTCAACATCCTCCTGCCCAACCCCAACAACAACAAAGCAAATGAAGGAAATTGAACACAAACAACCTTGTTAGCCTGATGCCGGCCTGCAAAAAGTTCAAGGATTCCATCTGCAAATCCAGCCGTAAGATTCCAGAAATGACCGCAGCACTGGCAGCAGCAAGAGATTAATCGCATTTAATGATACTTTCCTTTCCCCCCTCAAATTAATTTAGGTCTTTACGAACCATTTGATTTCAAAATGGGTGAAGAAAACTGGCAGCAAGACACAGCACAAAAAGGGGACTGCTGGGCTCGGTGTAAGGCCACGGGCACGGAACGTTGGATCTGTTTCCTCACATGGTACAGAACGCGCTGCAGCCGGATGGGACGTGGCTTTGGGGTGGACGAAATCCCAAACAACCACCAAATTGAGATAAGAGAAGGCAAAGCACATCCATCTTTCCTTGCACTGTACAATGCAAACTCTGAAGAGACAGTCTGGAGATGCACCAGGAAAGAAGGACCTGAAAGCCTGAATTTTTCAGCCCAGCATTCCCGACAGCATAGCCCTTACGAAACACCCTGAGAGTTTTATCCAATTATAATTTCAGCTGCCAGCAGTGGAATAGGGCACTTTATTTTTCACCCTGAGAAACACTGCAGAGAGCGGACACGGTCTGACAACTGGCCCAGGACGCAGTATATGTGAAGACCTATTGCGAGAGCTTCTCACCAGGGAGAAGCGATTTCCACCTCGCCCGGGCTCCTACCAGATGGTTTTTAAGGGAAACCTACGGGGCGCAGGCAATGCACAGCCTCCCTGAGCAAAGCAGATGTCGAAGCTCCTCCTGTGACTGAGTCCTTTTCTGTTTAATAATGCAACAAGAACGCTCAGAAAAATAATAACCATGAATCTTCAGAAAACGCCTCAAAGAGTTGTCTTGTGAATGCTATGCACAGAAAATCATTTGCGTAGGCTCTTGCTTTATCAAAACCATCCCACTTCCTATGTCAATAAAGGGCCATTACCGGTTACATGATATTTCTGGCTTGTAACTTGATGTCTTGCCCACAGTTCTTTGCACTGGAATCAAAAATGTCGTGCCTGTGAAGCGTGGGTCAAATAATCCGGGTTTTACAGTTGTTGGTGGTTCAGAGATTGGGTTTTTTTCTTTCCCTTCATAATTGCTTGAATTCTTAAACCAGTCAACATCCCTGCCTTACTGGAGAGAGGAGAGATCAAGGGCAACCCCCCCGGTATTACACACCAGCATCCAGGGTGTGTCACCACTGAGGGCAGCAGAAGCCACGGGTGTGGAAAGCCACCAGCCATCACAGGTAGTTTGGGGTTCTGTCAACAAGGACTATAACCAGGGACTAACCAGGTGCCCTGAGTGGTTTGCAAACACCTCAAATCAGTTTTCCCCAAACTGATGATAGTTGATACCATGATGTGATTTCTGCTCAGCACCTTCCTGTGCTTTCCCTGCTGACTGCAGACCCTCCCGTGCTCTTTGGAATTCTTTACCTCTGTGCATCAGTAGCATGAGGCTTCCTCTGACTTTCAACTGAAGCCAAAATTGTCCTTGTCCAGCTGGGTCTGCCATTAGCTTTACTTTAAGTTTCGGGTCCATCTCACTCGGGCAGACAGGGATGAGGCAGCAGCTTTACTGGGGAGGGAGCTGCAGTCAGGCTCCACACTCCTCTCCTTCGGTTAGGAAGCACCATAAACAGGATAAGGTTATAGATGTCTCCAGATTGTTTTGAGTCTGGAGGGGGGAAAAGTCCTGAGTACCTGGGATCCCCCAGCTTTGCTGCCTCATTCTACAGTTTAAGGGAGAAATAAGGGCCCTTGTGTTTATTTCACAGCTCTCCAGGGGCTCTTCCAGTGCTCCGTTAAGTGAAAACAGATGAGCTGAGTACATTAACCTCCATGCCTCCTTGGGACGCCGTCTCCAAACCTCTTCGAAGTCAACACCCTTGAAGGAGCATCTGATTCCCTGAAAGGTGAGGTTATTCCTAATGAATGTCTCCAGGAGAGCAGGAGAAGGGAGGTGGAATATTTGCACATGCAACTGAAAATCCTGGAGATGGCTGTTGGCTGGGCTGCACTAATAAATAAGGACTAATTTTTGAGAGCATAACTCATGCTGGTGGGAGATAAGAAAGGAATGTAAGTTCCCTCCGAGAACAGCCTAGGAGAGAGTTATCCTCTGAGATCAGAGCAGAAATCGAGTCAACAGCAGAGGCCAGTCACCAATAATAAATCCAACCTCTACAGAGCAGACCCCGAATCGGCCCAGCAAGGCTCTGTCCCACCCGGCAGGCAGCAGGAGAGCAGGAGGGATGCTAAAGCCTCACCCCGGAGCAAGAGCTTGGTGTTTGCAGCACAAACTCCATTTAGCCAGCAGGCCGTTTATCTTGGTTGTGAAGCAAGTGCATTCTTCCAAGGTGAGGCAACAGGCCCCGTGGATGGGAAGCAGTGCTTGTCCTTCCAGGAGTGGTTTCAGTGGCACTCCTGCTTGGGGAATCGGGTCCAAGCGGTTTAAAACTGGAGGGTCCCAAGAAGTCCAGTGCTCATGAGGGGTGAGCCTCCTGGTTCCCCTCTGTTCTTGCATGGCTTCTGCTCTGCTTGCTCCTCATTTCCCAAGCGCTGGAGGTTCATGCAGCATCTTAAATGCACCATTGCTTTGAGAGCCTCATTTCTTCTGAACAGCTACATCTTCCTCTGATCTTAGTTAAGCTTTAGGATTGAGCCAGAGTATTGTCCACCTTGGATCTCCTTTACCCTGTCACCTCCAGGCTTGTCTACATCACGCTGTCGATAGGCACTCCCCATCCCTGATCCCTCAGCTCTTCAGAAACCCCAGATAACATGAATTAACCTTCTTGCCCTTTCCTTCATGCTCTGGCTGCCTAAATCCTGCCCCATAACCTTCACCAGAGGAAGGCTTTCACCTCTGCTTGTCCGAAGTGATACTGCAGCTGTGCTACCCTATTCACTTACAAGGTTATTCTTGAATATCTGGCTAAAGCACATCCTGCCCCATATCCACGGGGCCGGTTTTCATTCTGTAATGAATAAAAATTAATGTAATGAAGAAATTAATTTTTAGTTGGGAATCCTGACTCAAATTCTGTCATCTGAACAACTTAAAAGCTGGGGAAATTCAGTGCCTGTCCTGACTGTTCCGAACTCAAATGTGGGTTTTAAAGGAATTTAGGTCTCCTAATCTCAGGTACACCCTCAAAAGCCTGACCAATACAATGCTGCGTCCCATCCACGGGTGTAACAAAAGCCACTCTGCAGGATGTTTCCCACTCCCCATGCTTTTCCACAGAATCCCCATTCCCAGTCTCTGTACACATCTCTCTCTCCTCATCTGTTGTGACATTTTTCTGGCAATGGAGCCCTCACTGCAGCAGGAGAAATGGGCTGGCAAAGCTCCTAGTGCAGCCTGGTCCCTTCCCATCACTTTGGGCTGCTCATGGGTTTCACTCTTGCTGCTCTGTGCCTTGTATTGTCACTGCAGCCAGGTGACATCATGGTCAGGGATTATGAAATAGTCCTCCCTGCTGGCCAGGCAGACAGGAGAGCAAAGAAACTTTATGTGGATAGAAATAAATGACAACTACGTTCCCCAGCAGCAATCCTACTGCTGGTACCACTATAAATCCCACCAGCCTCAGCAGAGCATCCTCACTCAGCTGAGGTGTACATCCAGCTTCCCAGTATGCCACTTCGGTGCGGTATCACAGAAACCAGCTCATTCTGGTCTCTGCTATCAAGTGAGGCATGTGGACATGAGGGAGCTGCAGCAAAGCAGCAGCTCGTTAATGTTGAAGGGCCAGTGGCTTGTCTTCTTGGATGCCTCTTTTCTTGCTCCACATGGAAAATGTCTGTCTCAGCTGCTTCTAGGATCCTGCCCAACATCTAATAAGGGCTTGCTGACAAGACATCTCAATCTTTCTGGATTGTATTAGCTTACTGGTATCAAACTCCTGCATGGTGTTACGTGGAAATCTTCATTTGCTTTGGGAAGCCCGGGGTCCGCACAGCCCTCTCATGTGCTCTGACTGTCCCTCCTGGATTTACACCTTCAGTTAACTCAGGAATACCTTTTAGAATGTTTTGGTACAGGCATGCCAAGACCTCTGCTTCCTTCACACAGTGTCAGAGACAGCAGGACACACAAGGACACTGTTAACGGAGCACTAGACCTCGAGCCAGGTCAGACTCCCTCCCCAGATCTCCTCTGTTGGGAGCAGGACGGAGCTGCAGCAGAGCCAGAGAGTCGAGATGACCCAATTAAAAATTGGACACCTGCCTATCGGGGAAGACAGCAGAAACACAGCGCTGCTCCAGAAGACTCAGTTGGGCAGGGAGAGGTTGTTTTTTTGGTTTGGTTGGGTTTTTTTTTTGTTTACACACCAAAAAGCGTGCAGTTGCAGGACAGTTAGCCAGTGCCTCGGCAAATCAGCAAAACCAGGCAATTCTGCCACAGCAGGCCCTGTGAAGTCTGTTTCTGGAATAAGTATGAATGTACTGGTGAAAGTCACAGCACCCATGATGCTAACAAATTGAGCTCCAGCATCGCTTTGCTGTTTACCCGTAGCCATACCCTCCACCCCCACACGGTAATTGCGCTCGGCTCAGTACCATGCTGCGGGAACAGGTCATTTCAGCAGAAACTCCAGTTTCAGAGCAACGGGCTCTTCTGGGGACCTGAGCTCCCAGTAGTGCCTCTTCGTGGGCAGATCTTGCAAGCCATCAATCAGCACATCCTGACTGACAGGACAATCACCTGCACCTTTTACTGAGAGCGCTGTGTCTCTCAATAATTCAGAGGAGGAATCACCTCATGGCAGAAGGGCAGGAGGAGTCCTTGCAGAACACATCACCTACAGCATACCATGGGCTCAACAAACTGTCTTCCAGTTCTAAACCCACCTTGTTAATTCCAGTGGGACTCCCAACACAACTGCAGACCCAGCTCAGCCCGTTACCTGGACTCCAACCCCTCCAAAGTCATTTTTTCCAGAGCCCGTTTTCCCCGTTCACTACTCCGCCATAAAAAACCTGCAAACACCCAACACTAAGAACCTGCTGGGAACGTACCGGGGTTTGTAGCAGCAAGCCCCGGCTGAGGTGACAGAGACATCACCAAATAGCTATGCAAAGAGCTCTATTTTTAAACCTTCACCTTGGCTACCTATTAACCGCTTTCCTCCTAGGACAAGGCGCAGAGATTCCTCTAAGTTTGCAGCAAGCACTAGCCCCGATTCCTGCCTTTTAACCTTTACGATTTGTTTTCATCTCCGGGAGGGAGAACTGCACCCCCTGGACTCCCTTGCGCAGTCCGGCTGTGTTGGTTTTGGACAGGTCCTGAGCTGTTTCATACTTCGCACTGGCACAGCCTTGTTATACCAGCTGCTTAATAGCACCACACCTGTACGCAAGCTGGGGCCGGGGGCTGCCGAGGAACCCAGCAGCCTGCTTAATTACAGCAGGGTGACACAGTGATGTCGGCATGACCTCATGGTTTACTTTAGCCGGGTGATCTGACATGATGAAGAGCACGTGTTTTCTCAGCTGTCTGTGGCCCCTCCAGGAGACCAGACTGACCTGTGGGCTAAACCTCTGGTCAGGAGGTGGACACCTGTATGCAGGAACTGGAGCTGTTTGCCCATCCTCAATGAAGTTGCATCTCTTCGCTGTTGATGCATCATCAGTTTTCCACTTGGAAAGATTTATTGAAAGTGGTTTGGGGTTTGGTTTGGCTTTCAAAACTGATGAAAAGTCTCTATTTCTCTCTTTTGGAAATCTGTGCCTTACTACGGTTGCCTGCAATGGGCCAGGAAGCTACAAACCCAATGGCATCCACATAAAGACTGGGAAAACATCTCTGCAGCAAGCTGAAGGCTTGTGCAGGAAAATATGAGACATTTAGGTAATAATTATAACTCACACTTGCACAGAACCTTTCAGCAGGGGATTAAAAAGCACTTTGCAAACATTATCGACCACAACTCCTCTCTGAGGTAGGTATGATTCCTCCGTTCTCTACAGGAGAGGCCAAGGCAGAGAGGTGTTTTTCCAGCCCATGCTTTGAGAAAGCCGCCCAAATGTTTGGAGGCCTTGGTGTTCAGATGCTAACCATGAAATCACAGGAGGCCTGTCTGCCCCGCTGGATTCAGTGCCTGCATTTCACAGAGGCGACAGCTCAGCTTAGGATCATCAGTTTCCTCATGAATCAGCTCTGAAATTTGAGCAAGACAATGGAGGGGTTCGTGCACCAAATAGCAGTGGCCACTTTCACACATAAGAACATCTAAGAAACTTTAGAGTTAGTGCTAGAGTCCAGGAGTTTTAATTAGCAAGGGTTGGGTATAAATGCATTATTTCAGCATTATTACTGGGCTGGCTAGGAGAAAAACATGGTTTTTTTCAGTCTTCATGCTGTAGGGAATAATCACATGCACCACGGAGCACAGTTCACCCCATCTCCATTAATGTCTGGGTTTGCCAATAAGATTAGGTTTGGGGAAAGAGCAAGAATCCATTAACTAGTGGATTGGAAGATACTGAGCCACACCAAAGGCAAAAAGAATTTGGAATTAACCTGCTTGTGATGCTCTAGAAAATCATCTCCTTCCTCTTCCCTTGCAAGCAGGGCTTAGGACAACGCAGAAACCAGGATCTGCCAACAGAAGAGGAAGGAGTTGTGACTATGTGCCCAAACCATCCTACCATGGCACAGGGGTTCCGAAAAGGTCCAATACAGGCCCTGGAGAAGGAGTGTTCATTCACAGACTGCTCTCGGAAACCTTGAAAGGCCACGGGAAATGTGACACCTAAACACATTACAGCCAAGAGGAAAGGTGGCCCAGAGTTTGCTGCAAGGGTTAACTTGCTAGCCCGGCTCCTAGCACAAACACATACAGACCTCAATTACACTACCCACATTTTAAAAGGACTGTAAAACATATATTGTGTTGGCAGGATAGTCAAAAGCACCCCTGGGACTTGTGCTCTCAACCCCTTAAAGAGGTTTTCCGTGATTTAGGTTTTATTTCTCTGGTTGGGTTTGGTTGGTTTTTTTTCCTAACTTATCCAATACATCTGCATTATCGTGAGGTATGTGCACGAGCCCTGGGAGATTAAAGAGCTTCTATCAGTAAGGACTTGGCTATACAGAAATAGACTGCATTGGACCAGAGGTATCATTTTCAAAATTCCTGAGGATCTGTCATCTACCTCCTCCCAACTGCCAGCACAGCCTACACTCCCGGGTCCCCAGACCACTTCAGGGCTCTAGACCACTCCAGTCTCAGCATTCTTCCCCAGTTTCAGCACAACTGCTCCTCAGGCATGCAAAGTAGCCTTACAATGTGGCTGTAGTCAGGAAAGTAACTGTATAAAAATGACACCTCATTACCACAAACATCTGCCCTGCATGTTTCTGGTGAGTCATATTCGCTCCATTTACAGAGCAGAAACACAAACACATGTTTTAACTGCTCTGACCAGCACGGTGCCAGGGCAACTTGGGAAAAGCCCGTGGGGTCTCCACTGCCTTGCACTGTCATCACAAAATGGCCTGCTCCTTCACCACAGAACACCCTTTGCTCTGACAAATGCTCCTGTTTCTTCTACAGGAAGGGAGATAGAGGCACTGGGGTCCGACAGGATTTTCTTAGTATCAAGAACAGACTGATGAAAGAGCTTTCCGTAATATTGAAATGCTGATGTCTGCAGCAACAGGAGCTGAAAAGCATCAGGTGCTCTTTGTAGGGCCATTGCCTTCATAAATTTGCAACCTCAAGGCATCACTGCTCTAGGCTGTGTTGTTGCATTAGGCTAAGCACGAATAACACGCCAGGAGATGCTCTGATCAGCTTGGAGAGCAGCTACTATTATTGCCACGATGAGCAGATGCCCACTGTAATTTAAGACAAGGTCAGAGCTCAATACGCAGAAAATGCAGAACCAAACCTACAGGCAGGTAGAAGATGCAACCGTTTCAATTTAGGTGAAGTAGAGACACAAGATGTCTCACAATCCTGCACTGCGATGTTGAATAAGCCTCAGCAGCTGCATTCACGTGGCAGGGTTTCAGTCCAGCAGAGGAGATACCCTCTGCTCGAGCTTAACTAAGCAAAGTGAGGTTATCCATCACTAAAATGCGAAGTCTCTGCTCCACTCCTAAGATGGTTTTATCTTGTGGTGCCAGGAACTACAACGTCTTGGAAAAAAGCCTCGAGAAGTTTTGTTTCCATGAAATGCTCAGGGGTATTTTGCCTTCTGGTTGCAACCAGACACAGCAGCACCAAAGGGTGACTTGGAGCCAGGACAAGGCACTTTTTCAGGCGGAAAAGGGCTATAATTGAAATTCAAAGGTTCTTCTGACCTCCACTTCATGTGTTTCTCGTTTTGACCCTTCCGAATTCTGGAGCCCCCTGCACTTGCTATGGAGGGCAGTCACACAACCTCCGAGCTTTGATGGTGTCCAGAGCCCATCGAAATCATGCTTTGGCATCTGCGTACAGGCCATTCCAGCCAAAAATGGCATGTGGGGCACAAGCTCTGATTGGGAAAAGCTGTTTCTCAATGAAACGCAATTGCAGGACAGCTGGCGGATTCTGCCAGGAAGGGTTTATTTTGGGTTTTTTCAAAACAAAACTAAACCAGAAGAATGTGTGATTTTTATTGCTGGTGAAAGGTGCTGGATTTGCACTCAAAGGACGCACAGTATTGTGAAATGAGCTGGGGAGAACTGATTTCCCTATCTGATACAGTTTTGTGGTATCCTGGATTGCTTCATATCTGCATCACAGCAGCAAGAGCTCAGAATTACCTTTGCGGAGTTGAAGCATTTTACATTAGCTCTGATAACAAATTTATCAGCTTCTAGCCCATAAAGCACAATACCTGACTTAAGAATTGTCAAAATTAAAGCATTCATATTTCTCCAAGATTTTTCCATACAAAACCCTCAAGTTTCCTACAGGATTTTTTAGGGACTGAGAAACATTTAACCAAAATCCCTCTGGAAATGGCCAGCAGCAGCATGGTAAGGAAGCCTCAGCAGGGGCTGGGTCCCAACTTCACATCTGCAGATGAGTACATCACGAAGAACAACTCACCCTTGGCTTACGCTGTCTTCCCACCTCTGATGGTGTAATGGTTTGTGGTATTATCCCGTAAGCTGTTAACTAAGCCATTGGGTTTTAACACTCACCACCCTACCAGTAAAAGAGCATCACTAATACACAACAACGGTTTGGAGAAAGCAGAAAAAGGAAGCAAACTTCTGCACTGACAGTGGTGACTGATGGCAACCAGAGGGAGATGGGGTAAGGACATCCTCTCAATCCAGCTGCCCTTTAGCTAAAGCATCACTGCTTTCAACCCAAGCGTCATTGTCAGCTCTAACAAGCCGTGGTATACACAGGCATTCTACTCACCCTTCCATTACAAAAGCCCAGGAGCATGTGAGCGGAGAAGAACCCTGGTCAATGGAAAACAAAGACCTGCTGCTGCTTTCAACACGAGTCCGGGAAGCAGCCCCCCAGCACAGTTTGCTGTCCCTTCTCCAACACTCATTGTCTTAGTCAACACATGAGCAGAGCAAGCATAGGGATCTGCTTCGAAGCAAACACACAAAGCTGGGGTGGCTTTACACCACCTGACAGAGTTCTCTCCACCATTTATCTTGGCTGGCGAAGAATTCGCACTCTCGATTAGTTGTTTAGGGGAGCGACAGTGAATTCCAGGTCACAGTGCTCTGACATGTGGATGGAACCCACCATTGCTGAGCACTGCTAGGAAGTCTTCTTCAGAGAAGTCCCCAGCAGTGAGCCCTTCCCAGGGTGCAGCCAGTTTTCGTGTCACCCCACAAAAGCCGTGCTGCAAAGAATGGGGCTGGGAAAGCATTTAGGCGGTGCCAGGATGCAATCGTTCCAAAGAACACAAACTGCAAAATAACTTCCCCAGTCATGTACAAAACCAATCGTTTTGGAAGAGCCTCCTGTGAGTACATACACTCATTTACACTCTGTTGTTATTATTATACATGTTATTCTCCATTGGTGATGAAATCCATATGTCTGCTTTGCCCTTCGTTCTTTCTACATTACTATCTGAGGCTTTGATTTATTTCCTGCCTTTCCAAATTGATTATTCAGAGCCATATAGGAGGGAAAACATGATACTGGAGACCCAGAGACAAAGACATAAGCAAAAACAACAGGCAAAAGAAAGACCACGGTGCCAAGTATCACACATCTGTAGCATCTCTCGACAGAAGTGGGGGAAAACATCGAGCTGTTCTCCAAAATAAAGCAAACAGGGATTTATTGCAAAAAACACGGTAAACTAAACTTCGAGCAAGGGTTAAGAAACTAAGGCTCCAATCTTATAAACACTAAAGCACATACTTAACTTGATTTTGACATCAAAGACAACTCATGTGAGTGAAGTTATTGAGCATGTGTTTGCAGGGCATGAGGGGTTCGCGTTACTGTCATAAAAGCCAGAAAAGGCTGTGATAGAGAGCGCAAATAAGCACAGATTTAAAAATAACCAGAAGAGAGAAAGCTGGCAAGGAACTCTTGGCAGCTAAAATAACAATAGTAAAACCCCACATAAATTAAAACATTGTTAACATCGTATATGTGAGTGTTCCTCAATCTGTTTGGCAGAACGAGCAGCGAGATGGTCTTGCTGTTGGGACCTTTGTTCTCGATCATCCCTCTTACTGCACGTCTAAAATTGGAGCCTTGTATATGGGAAAAGAGCTTTATTTGCTTAAATCCTCTCACCCAAATACGAGACCCTGCAAGCCGGGTCACTGCAGGATTAGCCCTGATGGTTCTGTCCTCCCAGTAGGACCTTCTCTTCCTTGCTGTGTCAGTTCTGCCGATGGCAACATGTGCATGGAGCAAAAGGTTGTTTAAAGCTAAGATGACATATCTACACAGCAAAAGCCACGCTGACCACCAGCTCCATGACCTCGGCATCACTGGCAGAGCATCTGCAAGTTTCCGTCAAAGATGACGACCACACATCAGCCCATTCCCAGGGGACACGCTGGCAGCAGAAGAGCAGTACAGAGCAGATCTAACCAAGCAAGCCCTAAATGGTCCTGCAGATACAGCTGCCATGGGCCACTTGACCCTTTGAGGGGCTAGTTGTCATCTTCTAGAAAACCTGAGAAGAATGTTGCAGAAAGTTGATTATGGTTCAAACCCACACTTTTGAATGGTGGACTGCTGCCTACTTCTAGATGGGTCTCTCCAGCAGAGAGAAAAAAAGAAAAATCTTTTCCCCATTACTGCCCTCATCCAACTTCTGCCAGCTCAGAGCAAGAGTAACACTGTGAAACATCAAGCTGGAAAAAGTGAGAGACAGCAAGAAAGTGAGGAAAAACCCACTTACCCACAACTCACAAGTTTCCTGTGGGAAAATTAGAAATTTTTGTGTGGAAGGCTGTCAAAAAAGGGATTTTTCCCATAACTAACTTTCTTTCAGGGGAAATGCTGGAGTTGCAGCCAGCTCGACTCTAAAGCACTTCAGTTTCCAGTATTAGGCTGGGAATATAATAAAAATAAGCTTCTTTGGAAGAGTGCTGGTATTTCTAACTCCTAATAGAGCTGACTTTAGGACTAGCGTGAACAGTGTCAGTATTCTTTAGAAAACTGACAATGGGAGATCCGGCAGCATGGATTAGAGGTGTCAGGAGGATCCCCGGAGCACAGTTTAGCTCCCGTTCCCTTCTCCAAGCTATTTCCTTACCATATTTCTCAGAGACAAATTATTAATTATCCTCAGAGAGATGAGAAAGCTTTTGTAGGTGCCTGTCTCTGCTGTTCAATGTCCACTTAAAACATGGTCTACCATATTTGGCCAAGGAGCTTGATCCCTTTGCTTCCTCAGCCATCTGTTCCTCTGCACCGCTGTCTTTGCTCAGCTACGAACACCTGCCCCAAGCCAGCACCCAGACATCCAAAAAACCAACTCTGACAAACAAGTCTCCTCTTAAGGGGGACGGTGGGAGCTGCTCACTGTTCCGGCTGCTGCCAGCAACTGCTCTCCTTAAATCATCCCCCCCTCCTTGTTCTTTATCCTGTTTCAGAGTGGCATGAAGTCCCACAAGCTCTACCTTGGGCTGGGAGAGGTGCTGCTGACCCCTCAGAAGCAGAGGTGCAGAAGAGGCAGCTTCTGCTGGTTATCACACACCAGCAATAGCTGTTTCCAGGCACTGCTCCTCCACCAACTCATTCTTGACAAGGCAGCAAGTCCCATTTTAAGTATTTAAGGCAGTTAGGGGACAAGGCACTCGCACAGCTCAAATGCTGGAGGACAGTCCTTTCCATTGCTCCCACTGAAAAGGGCCCACACACTAACAGAGCGAGGGTTTACAAGAGGTTCCCGTTTCCTACACCTAAAGCAACATCGCTTCACCATGCTAGGAATGTCATCGAGTAACTTGTTTAGAGGTTCCTTCCCTCATTTGTTCACTGGAAAAAACTAACAAAAATAAAGGTAGAAAAAAGCAAAGCTGGCTACAAAAAGCGAGGGGTTTGTTTAAGTCAACCCCTTGCTTTCCTGGAGTAGTTGGAGAGACAATCCCACAGCACTGCACTCCAGTAAAACCCACAGCACATGTGCTAGAGAGTTGATCTCAGACAGTCGATATCTAGGGACTACATCAGCACAAACTACACACAACAAGGAATGCAGTGCATTCTTATCCCCAACCTCTTCCAGCAACCATTAACTTCCTTCCTCTACTCTCGAACTGTCTGGGTTTTCAGCATTCGGTACCATATCCCATGCTCAGAATTGGCAGGAAGATTAAAGGCATCTGTAGCTCTTGTCTTCATGAGGCATTGCAAAGGGATCATGTCACGGCTAATCCCTCTCCCACCACCTATCACTTATTATTACAAGAAAACTAAATAGCCTTGGAACCCGGAAAGTCCTTTTTTTTTCATCTTAAGATTGTCTCCACTTACAATCTACAGCGTAACGTTAAACCTCTCGCTCCAGTAACTCTAGCCCCACTGGGCGTCTGATCTCACCAGCGAAGCACCGTCCTACCAGAGCCACGGAAGTGCCGGCAGACAGGAATACAGGATCCAGACTTCGGCTCCCTGGGACAGGGAGACTACCTTGTGTTCTGATAAGACACAGCAGAAGGAAGAAAGAGCCTCAGGGATTTTCAAGAGTCTGTGAAGCCTTACAGCTGGATGAGAGCGAGCAAACACAAGGCTCAGTGGTTAGAGCTGAAGAGATATTGCAAGAGAACACATCTCTTTCCTTGGAGAGACCATCTGGGCCAATAAACAGTAACCAGAGAGGGGCTGTGGTCACTGAGTGATGCTAGATAGCACCCTCACACTAAGCCACCAAGACCTAGACCCGCCCTTCTCCAATCACTTTCCCAGAAGTCCAACCTTTTTCCAGGCATAGCTCTGTTTTTAGCGGAAAAGTTGGCTCGCCGTTGCCCCGTGGACAGTTTGTTGCAGTACACTTCTGTACCCGCACCCATGACGGCATCCTCACTGCTCCATGATTAGGCACCATTCATAGACACCCTGAATGAAACCCTGCAGCTTCCCTTTACTATTTCAAACACTACAGGTATAAAGCAGATGGTACCAGTGGCGCTGAAGTAGTTTACCACCACTTACCAAAAGAACCGTGACTAGATACAAGCTTGGGATAAATAAAGGGAAAATATTTGCCCCGCTCTTCTCCCACACCAGAGACCCCCAACTCCCAGCCCTGTGGTCTGTCCAGCCTGGGAATACCAGTAATTTTGCCTGTTCTGTGGCTTCTTGCCATAACTAAAAGCAATCACGCTGCAGGGGCTGCACTTTCTTCCCATAGACGAGCTGCCTCTGCTCATTCCCAAACAAAGCATTACACTATGTGAAAAGAAGGCACAAGCCCTGCAAAGCCCATTCCGCTGGCTAAGACAGGAAATATCTCCCATCATCTCAGCTAATCCTCCACCAATACAATGAGAAATGATGTCCAACAGCCGCCAAAAGATTATTAAGTGAAGAACAAAAATACTGCACCGCCCATTGCAACAGAGCCAAAAGCAATAAAAAGGGGAAATACAAACTGCAGCCAATGGCTGGAAGGAGGAGGGGGCGAGGAGAAGCAGCAAACAGCAAGCGATGCTTTCAGCAAAGCTCCAGCGCTGGAGTACAGGTGGTCCAAGGCCAGAACAGCTTAACCCAGATCCCCAGGAGCTGCGTCATCCTCCTGGCTGCACCAGTGCAGCTGTTCTGCTGGAAAACAGGCTGATGTTCCTGACAAGGTGACAAATACCCAGGGGAGGGCACCAGGACTAAAGTAAGGCCAAGGCACTAATGTTAAAACAGGAGCTGACGTGAGCTTGCAAAGCTGCCAGGTAACCAGAAAGGACTCCCTGGCCACGCAAGCTGAGGCACCACCACATTTCACAGCCACATGCCAGCTGGACCTTGCATTGGCTGTACGCGCAACAGCTTCTCCCCTTCGGTTTGGTTACGAAGGACACACTGGCCACAGTGTGAGTTTATAGTACACCCCAACAGTTGCCTCCAGCTACCACAGAGCTTCTAGCAACATAAGACAGCACTAGCAGGGTCCTGTCTGGGCATCCTACCACAGAAGCACCATTTCCCCCCTTTTATCAACTAACAAATTGGCTTGAGCTGCAAAGATGCAACTACAACAGCCATGTGCAAACACTTTGCTAACTCTCTTCAGCAAGCAGATGCTGCTTACATATTTCACCAGCAGGATATTAAGAGCTCTGGGTTACCCAGGACAACTGTGCACAGCCCAGCCTTAGCACAGCAGCTGCTTCTAGGAGTATGACATTTAGACAATCTACCTACTGCTCCTCTCCCCTGTGCTTGAAAAGATCTGTGAAACTAAACAAGACGTTTGGACAGTCCTCACTGAGGGAAACTTGGCATCTGCTCTAATACCAGCCTCCAAAAAGCACTTCCCAGGTTGAATAATTTGTTTTTAAAGGCAGTGTTCCCTGAGGACTTTTTTTTTGTTGTTTTTCTAACAAGTGCATTTAAGGCAAATAGATTTAACTCTCGCAGAAGCAGCACGGATGAGCTCCCTTCCCTTTGCTCTCTCGGAGAAGATCATCCACTTCAGTTCACATCCAGTCTCATCATGCTGCTGCCACAGGAAATCTTACTTTGGGGAATTTATCAGGGAAAAAATTATCCCGTTTATTTGAGCTTCTCAACACATTGCTCTCATGCTGCTCCGCCATCTTCACAGCCAAGGAGACTCCTTTGTTGACAGTGCCAAGTGATGCCAGATGACGAGGTGCTTTAGCCTCAATCTCCTGCATAGCTCTTAGTGACAGGGAGTGTAAAAAACAAGGTTTTTTCCAGCCTATGGCTTGCAGACACCTCCAGATACCCTTGCACACCTAATATTTCATCAGCTTTTCTACATCTGTGCTGGTTTACGCTTATCTCCCTTTAGCCAGCGATTCTTCTGTTGCCACACAGCAGAGCTGGGGTTCAGATGAGAGCTGTGCTCTGCGGTGGCTTCTGCAGGGACAGACCAGTGCTGCTTGCCAGACCTTGACAGCCCAAGCCAGGCTTAATCCCCTCTATAAACAAAGCCCTGGGAAATAAACATAATTGGTTTTAATTTGTTGTTTGCTTACATTTTTGATACCAGACACAGAGATGCTGGCACCCCGCAGAGCACAATCTCTCCTGGGTGAGAGATCATCCATCGCTGTCCCTCATTTCCAGGCAATGATATTAACTGATCCCCTCACTCCAGGGAAACATTCCTGATGTGTGCTGAAGAGAGCACACTTACTGGCATCCTGCTGCAGAACACCACCAGGCATCTACCACCCCCAAAACACTTGGGAACAACCATGGATGGGATTGGGCTCGACACAGTGTCGAGAAATTGAGGTTGATGGAGTTTGCACGAAGCCTCCAGCCCAGCCCGTAAAGCAATGCCTAGACCTAAGGGGCTATCTTCATCCAGCCAGATCTGAAGGCAAACAAGCTTATTACACTGATTTTCACAGTCAGAGCCTTGCAGAAGCATTTGGGGAGACCCAGGGACCGATTGTCTCTGAGCACAATAAATGCCTGAGTCTCATTTTCAGCAGGGCTGAGCTGCCATTGATGGAAAACTGGGCCGTTTCACTACAGTTCAGCAAAACACATGAATATGTGATAAAGCCTGGGACTGGGCCCCCTCGGTGGCACCACAATTATGCTAATAATGATAATAAAAAGAGGATGTTCCCTCCCAGAAAGTTTATGGTCTGAAGAGACAGCCAGACAGGACCAGAGCAGAGGATTATCGTTATCACTAGTTTCTGTGAGTCAGAGGAGCTTACCCAGAAGTCTCACCCAGACTGCAACAGTGCTGGGAAGGAGTTCAGCACCCTGATTCCCACACTCGCACCTCCCACGTGCCAGACTTCAGCAGCTCTTCTCCCTGCACCTTCCCCACAAGCGGGACCATCCAGGTTTGGAAAGTAAAGCTATCTTCTAGAGGGAAGAGACCTGCTGCTGCTCAAGTTATTATCAAATCCTCCAGTTCCATAGACACCCAAGACACTTGACATCAAAGTCTGGTTTATGACAAGCCCCAGCTCAGACATTTTCATTTCTGCACACAGGACACTGCAAACTGTTCTGTAACACATCATTAAAATCCCATGGGAACACTGAAGTGATTACACCAACACTGAAACCCCCACCACCTTCCAGGAAATCTTCAAGGTGTTTTCCTTAAACATTGTGCAAGAGAGTGACCTATTCCAGGGTTTGGGTATTATGTTCCTGCTGCAGACCTGTTGCCAAACTTTCCACATGAGTAATACTGACTAGATGGCACAGAGGGAATGCACATCCTCACTTCTCAGACTTGAGAGCTGCCACAGGCTCCAACCTGGCAAAGTGAGGCGAGGGCGCCCCATTCCCACCTCTGGAAGTCATCTGCCCTCCAACAAGGCACTGAGCGAACTGGAGCGTGTGCTAGTCATGAGGCTTTGGGTGCTGTTGGGCAACTTCATTGCTTGGATCTGGTCTGAGTTCAAATCCCTCTTAAATGTATCCTCACCTAGCTGCTGTTACTGTTAAGCAGAATCATTTTATCCTGGAAGACTAAGGAAGAGGGTGGTTTCCAGGGAAGGTCGCTCACCGTTACACTGTCAGAGTGGTTACAGGGCTTGCAGCAGTGAAATCCCGTCACTATGTGGGGATGGCTTTTCAAAAGCCACGATGGCTGGACTCCTCATGAAGAGGGCTCACCAGTTCAAAGCTCCCAGAGGAGTCAGCGAAGAGGTAAGGCGCTACCAGGCAGTGTACACCTTCGTAATTCTCCATCACTCGCTGAAGGCACTCGTCAGTCTATGGGGAACCCAAGACACCCACACTCCTGCCTTTGACACCGAAGCATGTATATACACGCAGCACACTTGAAGATCACGCCCCCACCACCCCGCTCACACCGGCAGCTCCTACAACTGACAGCTGACACATGCTGATGCTGAGTTTGAAGGCTTGAAGAGTCCCATTTATACATCTCGCATGATGCTGGTCTTATTTGCAATGGAAAATCACACAAGGTCCAGGTCGACCCCAAACCCTCCTGGGCAGAGCTGTTAGCTGGCCAGTCTTTCTCCCTCCTCTAATCATGCATCTGGGGATTTATGGGAAACCTTGTCCATGACAAATTATACCCAGGGTTTGCTCCCCACCCAGAAGGGAGGGTGTTTCTCTCCACTGCCACAGTCACCTCAAACACTAATCTCCTCTGCCAGGCTCACAGCACCTCCCTGACTGGCAGCACTGACAGGTATTCCCTCTTCTATCATCTGGAACCTCAGGGATTATGAAACACTTTGGGTTTGAGTGGTTTTTTTCAGGTCTGGCAAAATCTCATTTAATAAAGCTTGCTGTTCTGGCAATGAACCATTAACAACTGCTCTGTGTCTGGTTTTCTCCTGCTTACATCTACCTTTTAGCAGCAGCCTCCAGACCGCGTCTCCCAGTTAGAGACAAGTCCACAACATTGTGCCGACAACCTTCGAGTTGAAGATATACAAGTTTACTCTTCCCTATCCTCATATCTGGTTACCCATCAGGAAAGGCAATTAAATTATCTGGTTGAAAATAAATCATCAGTAACAGCCATTATTCCTCTACGTTTACTTGCTTTCTTCTATGTCACAGACTAAGAAAATATCAAAGAACCACATAATTCAAGCACTCAACTTCAAGAGTTTTTGGTCCATCACAAGCAACATAGACCACAGGGGCAGAATTCCTTTGCACTGACACAGCCACATGGTCCCGTGCAAGATGCTCACACAGAGCACGCTGCTGTAAATCAGGCTCTATTTAAGTTGAACTTGCCCAAAACTCCTAACTCTGGATCTATTAAATGGGCCAAACCCTGGGGCTGCAGGTATTCAGTTCAGATGGAATCAGCAAAGCCAACAGAAGCATGGAAGCTCTGGGCATCTTTTATACAAAATCAGACCATTTATAATCTCTACGTAGGTCTGCAGGAACATGCAGACAATTGGCATAAGGGTTATTTTTAAAGTGTCTGAAGCAGAGAGAAAAGCATCATTATAGGAACCTGGAAGCCACCTCTACTTATTATTGAGTGGTTACTGCACTCCCCCCGTGCACACAGTTGTTTCTAACCTACCCAGGCTGGCAGAAAGCACATCCCCAAAGGACAGAGCACTCTGTTTCAAGAGAGGCAAAAAATGACTGTGATAAAGCATAACAAGTAGCCACAGAAGTGATCCAGCAGATGTTTCTCTACGACACTCTTCCAGAATGATGCTCATCTTTAAATGCCACCCAACGTACGTACAGTTTGGCCAGACAGTATCAGACACCAGTTAACATCTCATGCAGGAATCACTGGGTTTTCCATTACTAGATGTAAACACTCACATTGACCACTTTGCCCACTCACTCCCACTCCCTGTCTGTGGCTGATGATTCTCTGCACTCCTCTGCTGCAAGTCTCCCAGCACACGGTGGCGACAGCTCATGCTCAGATGGGCAATGCCAGTTCCTCCACTGGTTAGCCAAGCTCTTCACATTCCTGTGGGAGCAATTACAGCATGATTTCCACTCTGCCTCTGTGGCTTCCCTGGCTTGCTGCTAAATCGCTGTTCATTCACTCCCCTTCACCCCTGTTTCTTTCCACATGAGCCTTCCTGGGTTAGGCTAGTCTTCTCTTTGGCTGCCCCTTCTCAAGTACAGATGCTTTCTCCTGTGCCAGTCACACACACAGATCTCAGCCCAGCGCCACCTCAGCTACCTTTTTACTCCTCCTGCCTTGAGCCCTTTCTCCTGGGGCCATACACTTAGCCCATGCTCCACTAACATCTCCCAGAGGCTTCCAGAGCTGGAGATGAATGCACCCTCCATCCTGCCACTTTGCCATATTCTTCCCTGCAGAAAAGCCTTCTTGCCCCTCTGTCCTTTTCTCTCTGCCCCTGGACCAACACTCTGTGCTACATACAGTGCCTCACCTCCCGGTGATGATTTCACTGCCTGGAAACAAAGTTTCTCGATCGTTCTCTTTGGGACAGACACCACAAGTAACTCTAAAGGAACAAACCCCCCTAAGAACCACGAGCAAATCCACAGCTCCAAAGTACAGTAACCAGCCATTCTGTACTTGAGAGGAAGCCACGGGATGTTTGTATCATGCGATGATGAAATAGCTTCTCATCCAAGAGTAACTAAGGAGGACATTAAGCCACAGCTAGTAAATGAGGTATTTTGAAATCGGCAAGCCCAGAGAACTTGTATCCGAGATTTAAAAGGACCTGGCCAAAGAGCACTCTGGATCATTAATGTTGACTTTTAATAAGTCTTTGGAACGCTGAGGGCTGGAAGGGGGCTTATGTTGGGCTAGAGTTTTAAGAGGATAGAAACAGGATGACCCACATAATGATCCACCTGTGACCCCGACTCCCATCCCAGGTGAAATAATGGAACAGCTGTAAAAGAACTACATTAATAAAGCATTAAAGGAGGTAACAGCAAATGCCAACAGCTCGGGTTTATAGGAAGCAGATTTGTCACTAGGTTGAGAAATTTTTTTGGAGTTGAATATGTTCCTTAAGCTCACAGGCTGGATGTAAAAAGAGTACAAAGTTTATACTATTTAAAGCCAACTGAGGCCTTACAAAAACCTCAGCCTTCCTACCCCTGTAGAAGGACTACCAGAACAGTTACAGAAACCCTGCTGCAAGCCAGGAAACTGTGCAGTAAGCTGGGCAAGCGGTCCTTGAGTCACTGCGTGCTGCGGAAAGGCACAACTGCGTGAGCAAAGGGAAAGGAGCTGCCATCCCGGGAATTTCCCCGGCGTGAAGTGCAGAACACCGTCACTGCCTGCTCTGGATTTCCTTGGCTCAACGCTTCCACTCTCGAGAAGCCCACTGGTTTCTCATCAGCTTTGTCTTCAGCGCGACACCAACATGACATTCATAAACACTCATTTGAAACCAAATCCATGAACTGGAGCCCAAGCACAAATACCAGAGATGCCTCCAGGTACGCACCGAAAGATGATGCTTGGAAACGGCAGCGAGAGCCAGAAGAGAACCACCACCTACTGGAAAGGGACCAGTAAATTCATTACACGTTGTGGAGGCTTTGGGTCCTTGCCTAAGGGTAAGAAGTGGGGAAGAAAAGTTGCTGTTCACATCATCTTCCTGTATGAAGCAATGGGTGATGAAGAGCCAAGCTGCCTAACGCTTCTGGGTCCGATGTCACACAAAGGATGCGGTTCATCTCCAGAAACATCTCTGCCCTGCCTGAGGCTTAGCAGCAACCCTTCTGCCTCGCCCCTTCCTGGGAGGTCAGTGACGGTGGGACCTTTACAAAAAGGCCAGTTTTCCACCCCAGGAGCCAAAAATATTCAGCCACAACCCTGTCATCTTCCCCTTGATTTATGCCTGCTTGGGAGTCCCTGCCAGCTCCAGGTGGAGCAGCAGCAAGTAGGGGAGGAAAACCATTCTTCACTCTAAAATCATTCACACATCGGGTTTTGCCCCCACTCTGCCAAACAGCTGGGCTACCCTGGGCATCTCCAGGACACACAGAGGGTCTGTGAACAATTTCAAAATCCCCCTGATGGTCATTGCTGAGCCTATATGACTTCATCTCAGTTACTGTTATGTTTTTGAGAGTCAAGAATAACATTAATTTTCCATATCTTGTGGTTTTTGGAGGGTGTGAATGAATTCTCTTGCTGTGAGTTATTTAGGTAGCCGTAAACCCAGCCCAGCAGCGGTGAAGCCATTGAGCAACACAGAAGGCCCATGACAGCGATGTGGCAGGCCAACACTCACTATATGACACATCCTGAGGTCCTGAGTGTCCGAACAGAACCACTGAGAACTGCAGATACTTCTTACAGTCATGGTGGCTCTACTCAGAGAAGCTACCTGAACTCAAAACTTGTGAAAAATTGATTTATCTTCCTTTTCAACCTCTGGTTCCATACCTTGCAGACACGCATGAATACAAAATGCCAAAAGACAACAGACTCGGGCCTTTTCCAACCACCAAGAATCAAGCAACCCCTTCAAATCCTCCAGAAAAATAGCTCGTAGGTGTATCAACAAGAGAAGATATGATGCTGTGACCTCCCACCACCACGCTGCCTCTTCCTTAAAGCAGGACCTTTCAACTCCGGTGTCATTTGGTCCAATGGCCCCTGAAAGTTAAGCACAGCTCAGGACTTAGTCTCTCACAGCCTTGTTTGCCCAATGTTGCCTGCTTCATCTCCAGAGCAGCTCAAAGCTGGGACTACCTGTTAGGCCACATCAACGTGAGGACTACAACACACTCTGGAGAGCCAGAAGTCAAAGCTGCTTTTGATCTCAAGTGTTCCTCAGCTCACCTCCCTGTTCAGAACTCCAGCTGCACATGTGTTCATCAAGTGATCCTCATGAATTCTCAGGGTTGGAAGAAGCAGGGAAGGCACTGTGATGGGTGTATCCCAAAGCCTGAACACTTCCCGAGGGCAAACCTGTACCCATGGTGGTTAAGGCTGCTTTCCTCCCTCACCTCCGAGTCTCCCTTCCTTCCTCCAAAAACATCTTGGTTTTTTAATGTGTGCTCCTCAACTGAACTAAAGCCCACAGAAACCTCACAGAAAGCCTCCATTTTACTCAATGGATTTTTGAATCCAGCTCAAGAGGAACGAGTCTCCTACATGAACAAGTGCGGGAAGAACAGGAGAAGGAGAGACCTCATTTAAGACTATACAAGGGGAAATTGCAAAAAATTACCTAAACCTTTAGGAACATATTTATATTTTGATTTCATGTAATATTACTTCCTGGTTTCCAGCACATATTCCCTGGGCGTCCCCTATCAAATATCAGGCAGTATTAAATCACTGATCCCTGATCCCCGTAGCTCTCAGAAAAACATCTGTACTAATTTGTTGGTTTTCCTTAACATGAGGGCCAGATGAACTCCTCCAGGGCTCAGCCAAGTGAGATCGCTGACAGATGCAGAATAGAAGTGCAAAGATTTTTCCTTTATTAAAAATAAGGTTCCACAGTCCAAGCCCCAAGCTTGTCGCTTGCCAGAGTGATGAAATGACACGCGGCAACCTTGATCCAACACTGTTGTGGATACAAACACAGGGGTCTTACCTAATGCTGCTCCACTAGCAAATGAGTCCTGACAGCCCATCCAAACCGGCACGGGCCAGCAAGGTGAGGGGTCTGGCAACTGGATACAACCCTTTTTTACCAGGGATCTCCAAAATGTCTCAAAGGCATGTAGTTTAATTCTTTCAGCTCACTGATCTGGGAACACGGCAAATCAGGCACCCAGCTCACCACTAGCGAGACACCGACTCCGTTTGTGACAAACTTTGCTGCAAGAGATCAACACAAAGCTGCCGCCTTAACTGTGTCATCTCCAGCAAGGTGGAATAAACCACAACTCCAGAGGAACAAGCTAGCACCACCTTTGGTGGGCAATGCCCAAACCTTCCAGCCTGCCTGCACACACAGTGAGTTAAACTGGTGCTACGGGTGTACCAGGGAGTTTTCACAAGCGAGCAGGAATTCGGAGCAGCCAGGCACAGTTTGCCTCAGCCACGATGGTTCGCATCAATGGCCTCACATGCCCCAGCAAGATGCTCACTCAAGCATTGATTAACCATCACGCAGACTTTCATCTCAGCTACTTGAATTTCCAACCACCACCAGCAGCAGAGCCAGCCGTACCCCTGCTCTGCAGATGAAGCTGTGACCCAGTTCTGGCTCAGGGAAGTCATCCAAAAGTAGATAACCACAACTCAGCTGAATAATCACACTTCTCTTGAAACAAAGAGTAATTTTCATAGGAAAAGCTCCCCTCCAACTTGAGAATAGTCCCAAGGGAAGGTGCTGTCTGCATGACAGCGTGGTGTAAGACCTTAGTTTTCACCTTGTCTGGGGGGTTTTGTGAGACGGATGCTTCTCTTCTGCAGATGACCCTGTACACTTCACAGGGGCTCCTGAAGAGGTATCAGAGGTTGCCCTTGCACTGATAGGGATATTAATGTGAGCACTAGCTACAGCCAGGGAGAGCCCCACTTTTGTGTTACAGCCTCAGGCGCGTGTTTAGCCCCAGGAGACTCACCACAGAACTTGTCAGCACCACCTATCTCTGCACAGGAACAACTCACCACCACCTTTGCTAAGGCTGGTGGTTCATGGTGGCCATTCCCCCTTCAGGAAACTCGTCCTGGCAACCAGCCAAGCAAAATGCAGAGAAAAAACCCCACAAAAACAGCTCCCTCCACCAGCAGCCCGAGGCTGCATCCCAGCCAGGGGCATTGGTCAGCCCATTGACAGGCTGGATCTGCTTTCAATAAACTTTTATAGCCTGTCAATGCGCTGAATCCTACGCAATAAAATTTGTGTCATAAAAAGGTCTTGCAGTGCCAGTGTCTTCCCCCCCCACCCCGCCTTTAATTTGAGGACAGCTGGGAAGGACTGATTGAGGGGCCAAGTTCATAGGAATTCTTTTTTTCTTAATAAAAATCACTTTAAATTACAATGGCAATTTTCAGAGTCTCCTTCTGGGAAGAGCAGCCATTTTCAAAAGTGACTTCATTTCCAGAGCTGGCTTACCTCCCAGTATTTGAACAGGCAAGGAAAGAATAGTTTAGAAAGGAGATAGGTTTCAAGTTTAGCTTCACTGATTTCAAGTTTAACAGTCAGAAACTAGCCTTTAAAGTTCCAGACAAGTTCTAGGATGGTGTAGCTTACTGGGCTGCCAGTCCTGAACTTCTGCTCACTGACCATCCTGCACAGCACTGCCTTCAGTTCACATCTTAATGCATAAACCTGGCACAGACAAGCAACCTGAAAACCCCCAAACCTGTAGATTTAACCCTGCAAGGGTTTTACATGGGCTTTTACAGCGTCTGTAGCCCCTTGGTTTGCATCCCTTCCCTGGGATGCACTTCAGCAGTCCTTAAGGGCCACATTTAACCAGTCTAAAGCCCTTTCAGGGCCCTGCACCTAGTGAAAAGGGGAACGAGGGACATTTAAGAGCAATTGGAGACCCCAGTAAAGTACCAGCTGGAGACACAAGGACCAAGGAGACTTTCGGGCAGTTAACGGTCTCCTCATTCCCTACTTTTGAGATGCAGATAACAGTTTTCTTAACGAGCATGTTAGGAAGATAAATGTGCTGCCAGCAGTTAACAGGCTCCATAGCTCCCAGGACAGGCAGCCCAATTCCCAGTCCCACTGGTGGCTGTTTAGGGCAGTTTTCACCCCGGCTGACAGCTGGTTGTAATGCCTGGTTATCCCCTGGGAGAAGCAGGGCTTTGATAAAGCTCCTGCAAAAAGCTCTGAGTAAGCAGAAGAATTTTCCCCTGTCAGTCACCCCCAACCCTTGCTATGTGTCCCAGCACCTAAGGGAGGGGGGTCCATGCACGTAGGGTGCAAACAGCTGGAGCTACAGACAGCTGTTCTCCAGCACAGCCCAGTGACTGATGGGGTTCCTCCCCAAGATGTCAGCTTGTGCTAGTGTTTTAGGAAAGATAAGTCGCTAATGACCCCTCTTTAAATGATTCTTGGCAGGAAGGAAAACACAGAGGTCCTTTATAAAGAGTTGCTTTTTATCTGTCACAAGAGCAGCGCCAGTTAATTTTTTGTTGTTGTTTCCAAGCTATATGTTGTCTCTGGGGTAAGTTGGGGGATGCACGTGGGGGAAGAGCTGCTTTCCAAGTCTTCTGGACTAGACGTCAGTGACTAAAAAGGTGATGGACTGCCTGCTAGAGTCCCACAGCTCCATCTCCTAACATCACCTCTTCAATTCTTAAGTGCTTTTGTGTCTGGTGAGAGGTGGGGGATTGACAGCAATCGGTCTGAAGGGCCCCAGGAGAGGCAGCAAAAGCTGCGCTGCTCTGCCCAGACACAAAGGGACCAGCTCAGAGTGACAGCGCTGCCAGGAGATCCATCCCAGAAGGGTGATTTATACTGATGGGTGGCCTCTGGTCAGACTGGTTTCCCACAGCATCCCAGGCAGCAGCTCTTTGGGGAGTTCTGCCAGCAATCTGGCTGGCTAGAAAGCAAATTACATAACATAACCAAAGTCTATTGTCCAGGTGGCATCACAAGAAGAAAAAGGCAAGACAACAAAGCCATACCCTGAGGACAGAAACCTTACAGCAAACTCGTATGACTTCAGAAGTCACTCATTCTTTCTTGGACTCCAACCTCCACAGTGCACAAGCTTTTGCATGGCAGCAAACCCCAGCTGCACGCTTGTTGATCCAAAATCAGTATAAAATAATGTTTGCCAGATCCCTTCATAAGGAGGAGAGCTTTCTATGAGGCCAACAGCATAGATGCAGTGACAGGGCACTGGGTAACTGCGATGGGGAGAGCAGGTTCTGAAGAATCTGGGTCTAATCCTCTCCTGTGGTCTCATTTGTCATCCTCGGCCTCCCCATCCACACAGAGCATAGATGACAGACAGCCAGACTGCCCTACCAAGTGCTGAGAATTAACTGGTGCCTGAAGCACGTGGAGAGACTCTGACGAGAGGTAGTATATAACTGCAAACTCTATTATATCATTCCACCATCCCCTTTGCCAAAAAGCTGCCTTTGCAGAAAAGATCCAGACACCGAATACATTAAGTGAGGATGTCTGACAGTAGTTCAGCTACGTAGAGATGTTCAATAGTAATAATAACGAAGCAATACTCAGCATTCGAGGACACTGTACATCTTCAAAGCACTTCACCAAAACATTAGCTGATTATACCCAAAATAAACTGCTCGCAGCTGGAGATCCATGAGGTATTCAGCAGAAATGGATGGAACAGCATCCATCCTGGATCACACAGGGGATGCATGTGCTACAGCATAAGCGAGAGCTCAGAGGAAATAACCTGCAGGGAGTTCAGCTTTGAATGCTCTTCTGCACACCTCAAAGCACGGTTTGTCAGAAAAAGAACCACAGAGGCCTCAGCTCTCTCCTCTCCACTGATGAACAAAGTCGTGACAGAGCCAAAGACTTATTCAAGGTTCAGTGTCATTCCATTAAAACTCTCATTTCAATTTAATTTTAGCAGAAATAGCTGCATGCCAGACAGCTTCAGGCATCCTTGGTGTTTACAGCCACAACCAAGAGAACACAGATTTGGCCCCCTCGCAGTAAACAGCCAGCTCATCCAACAATCCCTTTTGCTCTCATCTGTCTTAATTTAGGCCTGGATCTCACTACCGCAATTCCACACTATACTGAAGAATTAAAACTGCCTCCCCCAAACTGATTCACATCCCTGGCTTCGAAAATCACCACAGCCCTCCCCTCTGCCCACCTCTCCCACCCCCAAAGCCAGCAGCTGTGAAGAAGCCATTTCAAGTGCACAGTACCAAACTTGTCGTTGGGCAGCCTGGTAGCGCGCACACACACTCCAAAGAGCACCAGGACACCTGCACCTCGATAAACCCAGGGGAAGTATTATTTCCCCTCACAATTATTGGCCAGGTTTCCAAGTGGAGCTAGGTCCTGGCCCGTTCCCTGCCAGAGCACAGCATCTGCCTAGGCAGATGCCTGCGGAGACACGAGCGGGGACCTGGCATCTGCAATACCCGTTAAGGTATAAAAGGTTGTTTGTTCAGAGGGCTACAGCCTCGCTCATTTACAGCGCTCGGCTGAGCACTGCCACAGCCCCGCTCTTTGCCACTGACCCACTTTGTGGTTTGTCTACATTCTCTCACGGTCCCTCTGAGCAGAGCTCACAAGAAAACAAGCCCTGAGAAGCCCAAAGACAACCAGCAGCTTAACACCACTTTACCACAGCATTATGCTCAGCTTGTTTAGTCTACCCCTTCCAAAAGCGAGGCCACCCGCTCAGTGCAGCACAAACACCCACCCTCTCCTCATCTCGCAGCAGGAGCACAGCACATCAGGGCAGATGTGCTGTGGTATTGAAGCTCACAGCACGCAGAATCTCACTGGAGTTTTGGTTTCAGCCTCTTCCACCATTTGCACGCTGTGTACTGGAGATCATCCTGCCACACATCATCAACGTTCCCGAAGAATCCCAAGGCGACTGCATTTACAACCAACCCTCCAGTGCCCTCCAGGAAAGCCGACACGCCTGTGGCAACAGAGAGAGCAACCCAGTTAAAGATGAGCTGTTTAAATGCCTGTGGTACTTTGCCAAACTCTTTTCACCTGCGGACAGCACCGTAACACTCCACTGGTATTGACACATTTCTCTGGTTTGCTCCCAGAGAAAGAAGGGCTGGGGGGTTGGTTTTGCCAACCGTATTTTAGTGGGGGATCTCTATGTTTGAGTGCTTTAGGCTCCGCGAGACAGGAATCACACCCTTGCACCATGCTACAGCTTAGCATTCCTTATTTTAAGGAAACCATTTAAACACAGCCTACATCAGCTTGAGATACATGCTCGCGAACAAGAGCACAGAATAGGGGCTGAAAAGCTCGCCCCTGCCTTGTGCACAATAGAAAATGGCCTCATAACACCACACAACACACCAGTTTGAGATACGAGGCATGGTCTGGTACCACAGGACAGCGCTGCTCTGGACAGGAGGATGCTGCAAGAGGCACAGTGGATGTTGGTCAGAAGAAGCATCTTCAGGTGCAGCTCTGTCATTTAGGATCTGGGGCATCAAATGTAAGGCAGGCTGTCAGCAGGCTGCATTGCTGAAGTCTGAAAGCACAGCTTAAAAAAAATATATCTCTGCGTGCAGCATCAGAGTGGAAAGAGCCAAGACCTGCTACAAATCCGCACTGGCAGAGCTACACGTGAGTTCCCAGGGCAGGTGTGAGCCGTGCCCAGCACAGAGCAGTGATGGCTGATTTGAGGGGCTTCTTGCAGCCACCCCTCACCTCAAGTGCTGCAGGAGGGTCTGTGCACAGTGGAGGGAGGAGAAACATGGAAAAGCAAAGCACATGCAGCACCTGCTCAGGCTGTGCCTGGCTCCAGTCAACGCTGTCAGCCTTTCACTTGGAAAAAAAGCCACCACAAATAGAGTTTCTCCCACCCAAGCCTCTCTCCTTCCCCCTCTGAGCTCATTCATGGCTCAGGCTCCGGGACAGCTGCCGGGTTCCAAGTCCCCCCAGCTCAGCGAAGCACAGAGCAACACGATCGGGATGATAGCTGGGCCAGCTGTCAGGAACCGCTGCAGCACTCAAAACAACTACGGACCATGCAGAGGGGAAAACGAAGCAGAGCAAAGCCCCTCGCTCCTCTCCCTCTGCCTGGACTTTGTGGTCTCATTGCTACCACAGTCCTTAAACCACCAAGTGAGCCCTGGCCAAAACGACAGCTCATTAAGGGTATTTAACAAATAACACTGGGTGGGGACTGAGGAGCCCAGGGAGCAGGCACTGGATTTTTTCACACCTAAGTGGTTGTTTTGAATACAGCTCAGGTCAACAGAAGTGACCTTGAGCCTGACTGGGACCAGTGTCAGTGGACTCCAGGCACCGGCAGAGCCACACTGGCATGCGCAGTGCTGCAGGTGACCGTGTGCCTGCGGGACCCCCAGTACAGGAGGGCCCATATACATTTTTACATAGGCTCTGCTTGGAAGAATGGCCCAACTGAGCAACCTCAAGCCTAACTCAAAGGCAGAATCTCTTGGCTAAAAAAAAATAAAGCCCTTTAACTACAGGAAGTTACTGTCTCCTGCAACACAACCCACCCAGCTCATTTGAAAACACCATTTTGTTTAAATTCGAGCACATTAAAACAGGCAACTATGCCCCTGTCATTGTGGGGAGCATGTTGTCTTCCCATGGTGACTTGCACAGTTGGCTACGAAACATCTTCAACTGACACTAAACCTCAGCAAAGGGACAATGAGAGGATGGAGAAGAGCAGGATGGCTGTTCCCTGAGCACGTAGGGACTGGGAACAACACAAACTCAACAGCTCCACAAGGAAGACGGGAATTTGAGACAGAAATATCCTCAGGACCCCCACTGGGATTGGGGGGCTGCAATTCTGGCTTGTTCCTCTGCAGAGAACCAGGGCAGGGGGGACCTGGCCAAAAATGTACATCCAGTGCCCAAGGACCAGGCCCTGCCTGGGAAGCCCACCAAGGAACCCCCCAGCTGCACATCAGCTTGGGACTGGGGCTTGGATGCCAAAAAAGCTGGTGATGATGACAGAGGACTGCGTGGGAACCGAGGAAGAGCAGCAGCGCTCAGGCAGTTAAGAACATAACATTTTCTCAGCATATCACCTTACTGCTGCTCCACAGCCTTCACGGCAGGTTTTTCAGCAGGCAGGGGGACTGGGGACTTGCAGCTGATTTCAGTTTGAAGCCACCACCAGAGGATAACATTTTTGTTCCACTTTCCCTCTGCTCCCTGGCTGGCAGGGGCTGCCTAGGCCACCCTCCCTCTACACCCCACTGCCTGCACAGGACCCAAGCCAAGAGAGAGAAGCCTTGGGATTTCCCTCAGGATTTTAAGTGTCTCTCTGCCTCTGGGGTGGGAAGGAGACCAGACTAACGCAGCAGCATCAGCAGCCCCACAGGTCCCCACATATCTCCTGAGCACCAGGACCCTTAAGAAACATCTCCACACCTCCTTCACGCTGCGCTAGCTCCATAGAAATAGCAGAGTCCCAGCCTGTCAGCTCTGTTTAGCTTTGCTGCAAGCACATCTGATGAAGCAAAGCCAGAGGTTATGATCCCCATTACAAAGCTGGAAATAAGGTTGCAAGAAAAAAACCCCAGAGCGGACACAGTTCTAGGCTGTGCCTGTCATCAAGATGCCTCCTGAGCTGTTTCCACCATCATCTCCCTGACGTACCGCAGTATTTCTGTGCAGAGTGTTTCTCCAGCACCAAATCCTCCCCATCTTCACTCCCCTCTTTGGGCAGCATTTGAACCCTGGTGTGTGGCCCTCCCGAAGTCCCTGCCCCTCCTGGTTGTGAGGTCAGCACAGTGCTTCCCAGGGGAGAGGAAAGGGACTGCACCTCCACCATTCAAGAGACTCTTGGCTCCTTAGAAGGAGCAATCATTGCACATACATTTCAGCAAACCCATGGGCTCGCACAGCCTCTCCACACATTAAGAAACAGCTGACTAGTTATTAGAGAGTCTGGTCCAGATGAACTCCTCCCTTCCTGTCCTCTGCCTTCCAGAATGCTCATTTCTCCCCTTGGAGAAGCCTCTCACCTACAGCAAAGGCTTCAGCTAGAGAACCCAAGGGTTTGTCATTTTTGGTGAGAACAGAAGCACTAAAACCTTGCTTCTGCAACTGCTTTTCTTCACCGAGCCTCCAGCAGAAGCATCCTGACAGCTTGCCACCCTTTCAGCCCCAGGTCCCCGCACCACTTCTCCCCATCTCCCAAGCTCACCCCCACTGTCTCCAGGTGCAGAGTACAAGCATGTTTCTGCCTAAACATTACTCCTGGGCAACTGGTTTCTTTCTCTTCCATTCTTTTATCCTCTGAGGCTTTACTGAGAGCACAGAAGACAGGACAGATGTACAGGCTGCTGTACAGCGCAGGGTGCCCTGTGGGACAGTAATTGCAGGATGAGGTAAGGCTGAAGGAAATGGGTGCTCTAGCCTAAAGGGAAGGACAGCTGTGGCTGTTCCCAGGATCTGCAGCAAGTTAATTGATAAATACCAGAGCTGGACCAGAAGGAAAGCTGGGCATTCACGGCCAAGAAAGGCAAACAGCTTTGGAAGAAGCCCTGGCCTTTGTTACACAATCTCTGTGGAAGGCACTCACTGTACTCGGAGAGCAAGAGACAATCTAGGGATAAGCAAACACACACCCCCTCACTCAGCCTTGCACAGCTCAAAACACAGCTCGGCACAGGCCTCCAGCTTCCCACCGACCAAAAAAACCACAGCCTCCAAAACCAGCACTGCAGCTCACCCTGTGCAGCTGCCTCTAGGGAACTCAGTGGAAGCAGCAGCGAGATTTCAGGGCTTGGAGAAGTCTAGGGCACACACCACCCTGTACAGCCAGTTTCTGTAACTCTCAGTGCCTGACACCCTTTGAAACCTCAGGGGAGAGGCAGCAGCAACGAAGACCTTGAACATTCATTCCAAAACAACATTAAATGTACAACCCACTGCTAGGTGAATAAAAACTACAAGCCCTTCAGTTCGAAGCTTCACAACATTCAGCAACATAACCCTATGCTCCTTTGGACGCTTGCAGTTGACATTTCATGAAAAAAACTCCTCTGGTTGGTCCCCATCATCCTGTAATTTCACCCAAATCCTACCTTATCACACAAGCAGCCACTCAGATCCAGCCAGGACTTTCTCCATTGCCCCAAGCTGCCACATGGTAGCTCAAGAAGCTCTGCTACAGAAAGGGCCTAGAAACAGGGAAAAAGAAAGGTATAAACCTTCAGAAAATTCCGGCCATAATATGCTCACATCCTCCTTGCTGCTCCTCAAGTCTTTAATCTCCCAGGTCACTGCAAGCTTCTTACCACAAAGGGGACATCAAACACACCCAGAGAGCTACCTCTCTCCTCCCTTCCCTAAAAAACTCAGCCTCTACTGAGCCTGATTTTTATAAACTCCGTGCCCTCTGGCCCCTGCGAGGACAGGTTAATTGGAGTCACAGGGTTGCCCTCCTCCTCTTCTGCAGGTGGGCCAGTTTACTTTGTTAGCCCCCTTCCTCCTTCTTGTTTCCCGAAGTGTCACAGATGGCCCAGGGAGCTCCCTTTTAGCTGCACTTTAAAGCTTCTCTGGCTGACTGATACCGGAAGATTCAGGAAGTCCTGTATTTTTCCACTTTATCTACAAAGCCTGGGGAAAGCACAGAGAATTACTGTGCAAGAGATCTTATCTGAGACACTGTCACCTGGAAGCACGCACCCAAACTACCTCTACAATAGCTCTTCGTTAGGCTTCCCTTCGTGTTCCTCAAAGCTACACGTTTCTTTCAAACAAAACCCACTGATGGGAGTGGGATGTAAACAAAGCCTGCGCCTATCTGCACACGCAGATGTACACACACAATACACGTGCACACCCTTGTGTGCAAATTATCTGTCTCCCGTTTGTATTTGGCTTGGCTGCACAGCCTGCTCTCCGCGGGCTCGGCCAGCAGATATCCAGGCTCAGATAAACAGCAGACAGCTGCTGGGAGCCAGCGATGCTTTGGTGATTAACAGCTGTGTGGGGCTCCACAACGGAGACCCCCCGACCTCGGCGATCCCTCCAGAACAGGCTGTTTCATTTCAGATTTCTGTTTGTCAGGCGAAGGCTGGAAGCGATCAGAGGAGCTTCTCCGCGGAATGCGCAGGTGGGGAACCTGGCGAGGAGAAGCCGGTGCCCCAAATCCCATCCCTTTCCCGCGGCAGCCGGCGTTGGCTTTGCCCAGCAGCACTTGCAGCCACAAATGCAAAAACACGATGGCTTATTTCAAGGTTTTTTTGAATCCACAAAGGAATAACAAAATGCTTACAGCGAAGTCTGTTCTCATGGTTTAACGTAACCAAATACTTCAGAAGATGGTCTTGCAAGAGTTTCACTTTGGGCTCTTTGCACACGGGCTCTTCTCTTCTAGTACAGCCACGCGGCAAGTGACAGTCTTGTCCTGGAAAAGGAGAAGCTGGGAAAAGGAGACAGATGTGGGCTTTGGAAGAAGAATGGGGCTGATACGCAGGTAAAACAAACTAAATACTAATATCCCTTCACACCAAGGGGGAACGGGATGCATAGCGACTCGAGCTAATCTTTTCCAAAGAGCACAGGGACACTCACAGCCTGACTTTCCCAGTTAGAAAAGGGAGCCGCAGCCGTGGCAGGGCTGCTGGATGGGAAACCCC
>NW_010423235.1:44399-68292 GCF_000710305.1 Buceros rhinoceros silvestris
AAGTAAAAAAGGGGAGCCGCAGCCGTGGCAGGGCTGCTGAATGGAAACCCATCCCGAGCAGCAGCAGCAGGGGATGCCTGACACACCACTGCGGAGCCAAAGGCGTTCTGACTGAGGAAAGGGGTGAAAAGTGGGAAGTTGCTCAGAATGTGACTATAAAACAAAGTCTAGGGATTAGTTAATAATGTGTGGTCTGAGAAAACAAACACATCTCCCCATAAAGACCCCAGTTCAAATAAACTGGTGCTCTTGTCATTAAAACCCACCATCTGCATGTCTGTTTTCCACTGGGTCTACTCTGAAATTTAAAGGGACCACTGCGTGGAGAAGTAGTCCCTCAACGGCGTCCTTTGGGGCACTTCAAAATCCAGATGTGGCTGAAAGACACCGTGACTTGGATTCATCCCTGCGGAACATTTGTATTGAAACTAAACATATATAGCTGCAAGACCTTAAGCTTTTATGTGGGAAGCCTAAGTGAAGGCAACGGCTTCTTGTCTTCAAAACAGTGAAGCCACAGCCGCTAAGAAGCCAGCAGATGTAGGTGTGTGGAAAGATGGCTGGTTGCGCCCAAGGCACGGCCCGTGGAGCTCTCCTCCTCCTTTCCCTCCCTGCTCCCAGCTCCAAGAAGCCAGCAGATGTAGGTGTGTGGAAAGATGGCTGGTTGCGCCCAAGGCACGGCCCGTGGAGCTCTCCTCCTCCTTTCCCTCCCTGCTCCCAGCTCCCTCCCCGCAGTGCAATAGGTAAAGCCCCCGACCTGAGAAACCAGGTCTGGTAGTAAAGCCCCCGAGCTTGGCGGGGGAGTGGAGGCCTCGCTGGCTCTGCTCAGGTCGCCCTTTCATGCCTGATTGCAGCTCATCAAGGCCCAAAGTCTAATAATGAAACAACTGAGGCCGAGAGCTCCCTCTGACAGCTTAACTGATGGTTGTAATTAGGGAGCAGCCCACACAGCTTTTCATTAGTGCTCCGCGCAGCACAAGGCTTATTATGACTGTGGTGGAGAGACCGTGCTTCACGTCCAGGAAAAAGGCATCAAGGCCCCCAACCTTTGGTGAAAAGGGGAGCAGAAAGGCTGGGTGCAAACAGGGAGCTCTCTGTGCTCATGGGTTCGCAATGGCCATCAGAGTGCAGGTTTACACGGCGTTTGCATTCTGGAGACATCCAAGCACATTTTTATTTCGTTGCATGCAGCATATTCACCATTATTTAAGCTTCTGCAGCACCCTGAGATGTTGGTGATTGCAGGCAGTCTCTCAAGTCTCTGCTTCTTCATAGACGAGCCTGACAGCCTCTTTCCTGAGTCTGTGGGTCACTGGTTTTGGCTCCCATTCACTTCCCAGCCTTCTCTGAGTCCTGGCTGAGATCTCCCGCTGCAGTTGCGGTGATGCTGGGTAGCTGGGGTGTCTATATCACTTCCTCTGTTTTGCTTCCTGAAAAATTGAAAATATTTTCTTACATAGCAAAAGACGGACTGTACCAAGAAATCCACTCATTTTCTAGAGGACAGGTAGAAGAGAGTCCTCCGGGCGTCCTGCCTTTTTCTTCCCTTCTGCCTTTCCAAGCAGAACCTGCTTCTCTCTCCGACAACACAAACAAGATTTTGGGTTTTGTCAGTTTGATTCCACAGCTTTGTGTTTTCTTACTCCTGTGCAACATCTGCTCTCCTCATAGCTGTTTTATAGAAGAACTTGTGATTGTAAATGGCAAAGTGAAGGAAAAGGAAGTAAACTGGTTATTGTGCCAGAATCGCTCCTGGCACTCCTCCCATTTCTATTTTCTCTTATGTTATAAAGCTGGAATAAATCAAAGTGAGCAGAACACCGGTGAACTGGTGAAAGGGGAGCAGAATCAGCACTCTGGTCCCTTGCACTGGTATAAAAGGTGTAGTCCCACGCAGGCAGTGGTTATCCTGAATCGCAAGTGCCGGGGAAGGAGAATAGACTCAGAGTGTTTATTAGCAGTCATAACCTTAATCAAATAACACTCAAGGATATGTAAAGAAATCTGTTCCACTGCAGCCTCCCAAGCCAAATAAAGGAGTAAATGGGACTTCTATCAAAAATCCCTTTTAAAACTCAGGCATGTTGGGTTCTAAAAAAAATAGCCCAATTTCTTGGGGAGCAGCCAAAGCTCCAGAAGAGCCGCCCTAGATCAAACCAGTGGCCCATCGCACCAAGCATTCAGCCTTCTGCCGTAACCAGCTCCAACGCACTGGGGAAAGGTGATGCCCCAGGGTGACCCTGGTTGCTTGGGCAGTGGTGTCCGTGTGTGGAAGGAAGAGGATGCTCTCCCCAAAGCATCAGCGCTACGGGCATGTCCCAGCTCCAAGATCTCCATCTACCCCTTTCATTTTTCATAGCCAGAGCCTCGTTCGCCCCCTCTCCCCATCTATGGCACTGCTTTAGTCAACGTTTACATGTTATGTAGAATTACATGGAGGGGAAAAGAAAAGAAACAGGCTCTGTGTAATAGAGGTGCATGTAAATAATCGCTGGCCTAATCCCCTTTGACAATGAAAGATATCCAACCCGAAATGTTCACGTCTGTAACTCACCCTGAAATTTAAGCACAAGGAAGTCGTGTCAAAAGGGGACTTGGGTTCCCATAAAAGCCTCTCCACTTCCAGACCCTGGGCCCCCTAGCCAAAAAAACAGAGCAAACTTCCAGACATAACATCTGAGAAGTGCAGGCCTCACAAAGGGACTTGCTAACCTCTGCCGCAGAGACAACCACCGGCAAAACAAGCAGAGCGAAGGAGGCCTTCAAGCCCAGAGGACGTACCTGCCACGAAGAGAGGCACGCTTTCCATCGGAGATCTAGCAGGCTGTGCTACACGATCCCACCAGGGCTAGGGAAAGCCCTCTCAGGGGAGTCATTTGAAACCAGACTGGACAAAGCCCTGGGGAACATTTGTGGCTGAAGTCTGTTCTCCTCAGCTCTGAAGGGGATGCGTGACAGAAGAATCTAGCTTGGTGTAGGCAGAGAAGCCCCTGGGCAATGAGAGGTGGATTAAATAACCTGACTGTGCTTTCACCTATCTTGCTCGATTGCTTCTATCCCTCTAAGGATAAGGTCTACCAGCATTGCACAGGCAGGATGAAAACCTCCCTGGAAGCAGCCGGCATCAGCTGGGGAGTGCAGACCCCTCCGATGGAGCGGGTGCTCAGCTCTGCGGGAGGTTTTTCACGAAGGAAGAGAACCCCTAAGATGGCACCATGGCTAGCACCCTGCCTACACCGACCTTGCCTTGCCTGCCTGCACCTCGGCAGGTCCCCACAGACTGCCAGAGCCCTGGGTCATATCCTTCCAGCCACAAAGCGCCAAGGCGGGCACCTGCCAAGGCTGGGTCAAAGTCCACCCTCGAGCAATGTCCCATGCTCCATCAGGAAGAGCCCTGGTAGAGGAAAAAACTTGGTATAGCTCTAGAGGAATCCCAAACTTAAAAAAGAAGAGCTGTCTCCACAGCAATTTCCTCCAGCCTGGTTAAACCATGGTACTAGGGACCAGCTGGGGATATGTGACCACCATGACCCAACAATCAGGCCTGTCTGAGAGCAGGTAACTTGCTCGTCTCGGTTTCTCCCATTCTTTCGAATTGCATAGTCCCCTGTTAACCCAAGACCTTACCAAAGGCAGAGTGAACCACTGGCGCGCCAGATAGTGCTCCCAGTGCCTCCGCACCCCTAACAGCTCCTGCCTGTGCTGCCTCTGGTCTGGAATGCCTGCACACTGCACCCTCTGCCTGCTCAGACAGCCGCGATGCCCTGATAAGAGAGAAATATTAAGAGGAAAGTGTTGGGAGCGAGTGGTGCTGGCTGCATCTCATCTTTCTTTACCCGGAGCCTCCAGACATAAGATGCCGCTGGTATTAAATTCCCGTCGTGTTCGACTGTATCCCTCCCCTGGTACACTGGGGAGTTTCTTTTTGTTGGTTGGGAATTTTCCAATGAGATGGTTTCTCATCGGAAAATGCCGATACACTGAAATCAAAGTCCTTTGTGGGAACGCACCAGTTTCAGGGAATCTTTCATGGGAAAATTTTCTTCAAACCCAGGCTGGAGTTTTCCGCCTGAGAGCAGAGAGCAAGGGCGCTCCGGGTCCAGCATCTCCATGGCCTGGCAGTGATGGGATCTCCCCAGGAAGGGGACACCACATCTCTCTGTCTTTTCTTCTCCCCTGGGACCTCTCCCTGTGGAGCTCATGTCTCTGCAGACTTATTTTACTCCTTATAAATGCTATACCCCTCGGGGACACAGACCCTTCAGCCCTGTGGGCAGGGGATTACCTCCATATCTATTCCATGGGGAAGGGCAGATCTGGATGTGAAACCACACTCGCCAGCACTTGTCTCTTCTAGATCACTTGTCTACCAGCTTTTCCTAAGAAAAACTGGGCAGAGCCTTGGGATCATCTTGAAGCAGGGCTGGAAACGGGCTCACATTTGGGAGAAGCTCCCACTTGGGACTGGACCATGTACTGCGCAGAGCTCTGTCGTGCAGGGCAGTGTGGTGGCCTGGTGGGGTTCACCAGGGTCTCCCCGTCCCGGGGGCTTTCCCTTGTCCCTCCTTGGCTGAGACAACAGCACCATCTTGTGCCTCTGCTTGGCCTGGGGAAAAACTCAAGGGCCAGCCCCGAAGCTCCCTCTCGTGGCTCCGGCAGCGAGCAGGTCACAGCAGGCAGGAGCAGAAGTTTCTCTGCACATCCCACCATGTGCAGGGGTGAGAGTAGGTGTGAGGGTAGACCAGACCTTGCAGCTTGCCTGCTCCCCGAACCAAAGGGCTGCAGAGAAACCATCCCCAGCCACGGCAGGTTTGTGCCCCGTCTGTCCCCAGCTCCATCCACAGCAGCTGGGGTCCACATGAGGACATGGGGCAGGCAAAGATTTATCCTCCAGGCAGGCAAGTCTGGATTTGAGAGCTCAGACCTGCTGCTGCAGAGCACAGCACGTTATTTCAGGAGCTACCAGCTTTCACTAACTTTGTTCCCAAAACAAACATCTGCTGCGGTCCTTCAAAAGATCTTCAAAGCCAAGGGAGGAGGCTCCATCTGTGACCTGCTGCTGCAGCGCTGGGCCCGTAAGCGCTCACCTTGCAGGCACATTAACTTAAATTGCCAACTTCTCTGGCAGCTCGGGCTGTTCCAGGATGCTCGCTGCGAACGCGCTGTCACAACACCGACAGTGGCTGTGCAGAGCTACCGGGGGATCTGCTCAGATGAAGCTGTCACAGGTGATTTCTGCCCCTGTTGCAACCACAATCTAATTGCACATCATGATGAAACTGGGTCCTTCTGAAGTTCTCCCCCAGAAGGATCCAGAGGGCTGACAGATTGCAAAAGCGCTTAGTGCCGTCTTATCTGCCAGTGCTTGTGCCGCACTCCAGGCTAAACACAGCTGCTGCCAAGCAGAACAGATGAACTTTTTCTTAAGGACAATATGATCTACAGACCAAGTGTAAGGAGCTTTTTAAAGGGTATTAGTAGCTTTAGCTCCATCTTTGCCACCCGAGAAAGACAATGACAGTAGTCCTGTTCTCTCAGGCTAATCTGGATGTTTCAGGGTACCTGACCTGTGTTCCTCTCTCACGCCCACACAATCTTCCTTTCAAGTCACAATAAAAAAGTGCAGTTTTCAGTCCTGTTCCCCTCCTTCCCTCCATACAGTCTCACTTTTTCATTCCTAACCTCTATTCTGCGCGATCGTCCTCAGCCCTTCTGCACCCTCTGCCTCCCACACGCGCGGGGCCCTGGCCTACGCTGCTCTCCAGCTTACAGAGATGCTTGACTGCGGCTGCCGGCCAGGACCTCACCACCCTTGACTGGCGCGAGCCGAGCATCGCGAGTTCGGCTTGCCTTCCCGTGTCCCTCACCATGCACGCTCAACTTTCCAGGGAATATCGCGCCTGACAGCATGCCAGCCTTGTTGTTCGCTATTGATGAGATAATGTCTCTTAAATCTGGATCTCTGACACGAGGGCATTCAACTCCCTTCCCCCCGTGGCTGTATTCCAATTTCAGGACAGAAATGACCAAGAGAAATATGAGAGGTTAGTGACATTCTTGGCTTGGAAATCGTCAGCCTGTCATGGAAAGGAATGTGATCAAAAAGAGACATTGCTGGTGTTTATTTTCAAGCCCTTGATGTGTGATGCACTTTAATACACGCTGTTCTAATGCAGCTTTTGGGATTCAGGTGAACTTTGCCGAGGGGAGTGGAACAGGTTATTTTTGTTTGCGGAGCCTACTGGGTCAAGACCAGCCCTTAAAAAGGAGGGCAGCGTATCATGCCTATTTATACCTCGGACACTAGTTTTCTCAAGACAGGAGAGCCAAGGGATCTACATCCACAGGCCCTGCATCCTGCTTATCCAGGCAGGAATGGTACCAAAAGCCCTTTTGAGTTCCTACCCTGAGGGGCAAGAGGGGATTTTCCACAGGGTCTGCTTTGGAGAGGCACGTGAATCTGGGATAAAGCTCTCGAAAGGTGTGAGGATGTGTTTGTGCTGAAGGGTGTTGAAAATAACAGCCATGAGCTGGTTTATCAGAATTCGCTTACACAGACAAAAGCAAAAGCTTAATGCAGCTTGATGGAGTGCACAGAGCCAGAGCAGACGCGGGTCAATAAAAGCACATTGCCTTTAGAGATAGCGATGGAGCGCACTGCTGGGAAGGCTCCTTACCAGTCAGCCACTTCTTCTTCACCACTCTGTCACAAAAGGAACAACAAGAAGCAATCTCCATCCTCTCAGAATTATTTGATTGTTCCAACAGCCCTTTTTCGAGAGGATCAGTTTCCTCTCCCAAGGCCACCTCAGGTAATCTGGATGAGGATAACTGTGCTGTTTATGTGCTGGTGTTTGCAGCATGTGCGTGCTGGAGACAAGGGAGGGATCCAAGAATTTTTATTGGCCTAATCAGACAAAAATGTTGATGAGATCCCTACCGACAGGAGCAAGCTCCCGTTCCCTATGTGGCCTTGACTGTATGGGCAGCAGATAGCATCAGAGCATCTGTTGAGAGGACGTTAGCGAGCGCTAATGCTTTAAAAGGCCTCGGTTCCCCCGGCAGCTGCAGACATGAGCAGACTCGTTGCAGACAGACCATCTAGCAGCGTTTTTTTAACAGTCACAAGTGCTGTCAGCCCTCAGATGGAAGAAGGCTCAGCTTGGTCTGCTGCATCAGAGAAAGCACGAGACACCAACCTGATGGTAAGGGAACAGGCTCAGCTTCCAGGGCTCTTTTTCACCATCCTACATTGCAAGAGCTCCCAGAAACGGCATCGCTTCTCTGAAGGACATGGCTCTTACGGCGCTGTGCACGTCACCACCTCGCAGCCATCAAGTGAAGCTATTAAATATCAAGCACTTCCCATGAAGCTGACATTTCTAATCCCTGCGCTGCCTTCACTTTTCACACACTGGTGTCTGGGGCCTTTCCCCACTGTGAAGGGCTCCCCCCTATTTCTCCAGCCTTATTGCTCCCTCCCACTTGCAGCTGAGAATTAAAAGACATAATAAAGAGCCCTTGAACCGGAGGGGGAACGTCTAGGGGGGGAAAGCAGGTCCCTTGTTTGAGCCCAGGATTCATCTGACTCTCCCCGCGGAGATGAAGAGGCCCTTTCACCCCAGCAACCAGAAGGTTGAAGCTGGATATGTGCTTACCAGCGCGGCGGTGGCTGGGAGCTGCCAGCCTGGGGTCTGACAGCGGTGACATTTCTACCTCAGATTAGACGGCACGGTGCAAAAACGCATTAGAGTTGCTGGGGAGACTGCCCCTTCATAAGGCTGCACGCCTGGGAGCGAGCCGCTGTAGCTATGAAACGTGGCCGCAGCCCCTTTTCTGCAGATTAAGGTTAATCAGGGCCTCCCCAGCCCGCCGTGCCCACCGCGCGCTCCCAGCGCAGAGCAGACTGGTCAGAGGTGGGAGCCCAGCGCCTCTAATATCCCCACTGGTGAGCTCGCTGTGCCCCCGCTTTTGTTCTCCGCTTCTGCCCAGTGATTTTCATTACAGATATCCTCTTATCATGCACGCGTGGGGGGAGAGAGCCCACACAAAGAGACAGAAAAGGCTGTGTGCTAGAAAACCAGTCATTACGGAGCCTGGGCTTTCCTTGCAGAGGATTCATACGGATTCGACATGGCCGTGTTTCACACGTCGGGCCCCTCTGGGGGCGAGCTCCTGTCTCAATTTCATTATGGGCAAGCTGGGCTGCCAGGGGAGCTTTTGCCCCGAAATGAGTTCCCAAAAGCGGACAGTTACACTTCATTTATTTGCTTTGAAATTAATTTCGCTGCTGCCCCCAGAAGCCTCCACATTCGCCTGGGAGAGCACAAATGCCATGAGTTGGCTTGTCTCGGCAGCACTGCTGCTGCTGCACCTTCTGATACGTGGTCACCACCTATTTCAGCCAAATCTGGAGGTGCTGAATAACCCTTGACGCTTCTCCCACCCCCACGCATGACTTGTGAATGCTGTGCTCATAAAGAAAAGCAAATTCTGTTTGTCCTTTGACAAGGGCAGTAAAACATGGCCCATGTAATAAATGGATACAGGTAAAGCCTTGCAGGACCAAAACCTGACTGTACTGAATGGGTTCACCAGCACCCAGAGCACTGCAGCGTTAGGACGTCTGCACAGCTCCAGGGCAGGGTAGCAACACAATTTTACAGCTGGCTCAAAACCAGTGGCCAAATTCATGCTGGAGGTCCAAAAGAGGAAACTGAACTGCCTCCTCCCTGCTCCGAAATCACGCTAACAACAGACACCTCTCCCGTTTGCTACCGCATCCTCGGATGTTGTATGCAGACCTGAAAGGGGGCCTCTTTGGGGTAATTTTACACCATTTCCCTGGGGGATATATCGAGGCCAGTTTTTCACCTCACTTGATGCTTCGCCAACAACTCAGGGACATTTGTAGGACAGCTTGCAGGGACAGGACTGATGACGAGAGCCAGAAAACTCCACAGGAAAAGGTGTTTCTGCCATTAGCTCATGCACTTTTAGGCAAACTACCCTGATCCTTTGGGTATTTATGACATGTACAAGACAGGGACCAACACATTGATCCACTCCGCAATCTCAGAGGAAGGACAATCATTTGATGACAAAGTACTAGAAGCCACTCCTGTCCCTGAGAGCTCCCAAATTCAACATCTACCTGCATACTCCTAGGTGCCTGGAGCCATTATTCTTGGGCCAGATGTGAAGGGTGGAGTTGGAGCATAGCTGAGGTTTCAGGTAACCCCAGTCTGCTCCTAAAAATGAGTCCCAGGTTTATGGTTTGGCTCCTCATGATGACAGGACCACTTGCGAACCTCAGACCCAAGCCTGGCTTCCAACACACTGAATTTTGCTTTGGTTCTGTCTCTTAATTCCCATCATCTTTTCTTTCTCCCTTTATTTACTTGTTAAGTTCCATGGGTCTTAATTTCCTGCACCCCAAGCCCTGCTGAGACCCACCTCTGCCTACATGGGATTGCACGCCACAGCCCTTCCCTCTCGCGGGAAAGGTCAGGAGCGGAGGTTTAGTGTGCCGAGAAGAAAGGCAGCAGCAGACAGACAGAGAGCACTCATAAAGATCTGGCTGTGAGCCTCTCTGAGAAAATGTCAGGTTGGGGAGGCTATAACAGCTTTAATCTGCAGTACAAGGGGATTAAAAGACTCGTTCTCATAGGACAAAAGAGAAAGGAGTAGAGCGGAAGGAGCAGAACAAGGGGAGAATGAAGGCTGCAAGGGGAGGAAGGGAGAAAGTTAAAGAGCTCAGCTATAAAGAGCATCGGGATTTAAAGAGCTCCGTCTTCGAGCGTAATAAATGTGAAGTGGCCTGCACGGAAAAGGGGCTGCAGCCAATCGCTCTGCTGTTCTTTTTCACACTAAGCACACACACTTCAGCCTTCTTCAATCAAGGCAACTTGTTATGTTTGGCTTTGTTGATTTTCAAGGGCAAAGGAGTAGGAGGAGGAGCAGAAGGTTAATGAGGCTCTGCCAGATGCGACGCTCCAGAGGAGCGGTGGGCATTATATTTTTTAAACAGCGCTTTATGGTCTTTGATCCTCACCCCTGCTGTCCCTCCTCCAGCACGTCCCTCAAACCCCCCTTGTCCTCGAGGGCTGTAGAAGAGCGAAGGGGCCTGGGAACAGGAAGGAAGTGCAGGACACTCTCCTCAAGTACTGCTTGAGCAACCTTTTCAGCCAGGAGATGAAGAGAGCGGAACTGAAAGGGTAAGGAAAGAAGGAGACTTTAAATACTTTTCAAAGGCGAAAAAACAACCCAATGCATCAACTGCAGGAGATGTAAAGGCCAATGAGCCACCAACATGGACAAGCTGCGCTCCAAAAGGGAAAGCAGGTCCTCACAGCCAGCGTTTGGCGTTGCTGACGTACTGCAAGGAAACAGGGTTTCTCAAGGCTGGTGTCCACGTACCCAGCTCAGCAGGCTTACGGGTCAGGAGAGATGCTCCAGGACACCACCAAGCACGGACAGATGCCTCGGGCAGGTCCTCTTGACTGTTTCAGCAGCTCAGTACAGAGCTGGGGGCTGGCTAGTGCCCTGTGCACAAGCTGTATGTGGAGAGGAAAAGAATAAAAAAGGCTTTGTAACATAATCAGCAAGTTCCAGACAGGAATTAGAGGAGAGCATATCCAGTGGAGACAGGGGGCTGGAGCGGCATTAAGGTAGGAAGAATATAATTACCTGACCTGGACTGCAGCCAAGATAACAGTATTAATTTATTTCAAGCAAGCCAAAAGTGCCAAAACCTGGATTTTACATTTACATCCAGAAAACAGCAAATCGCAGCACCCTGATTCCATTCTTCCAGCATTTGCCTGGAAGGAAACATCTCCTGACGGGTTAGCACCCCAATGCCTGCTGCTGCAGCTGGCCACAATGGGAAAGCTCACCCTCTGCTTCATTTGGGAAGCCCGATGCCATCCCAGCACACAGCCCTGGAGCTACTGGTGCTGTGCTCCAAGGCACACGTCACCGAGGCGATGCCTGCACCTTGCAGTACAGAGAAAATACCTTCCCCCTCCCCACAACTCGCCCGCAGGCAAAAAAGCCCCCCTCAGTCACTAGCAGAGTCACAAGCGAGCTCTCTCGAGCGCAGCCCCTCGTTCGATCTGCTATTAATTATCCACTGTTCTGCAGAGATAAATGCTTAATCCTCTGGCTGTTGACACTGGAAGTGAACCAATCTGCCCTGGGCTGGATATGATACAGGGGAACTTGGCTTCGGCTCTGGTCCCCGCATCATGTGCCGTACACATGTTCGCTGCCTTGTAGAGAATGGATTTCACAGGGTGGATGGGATCTTTCTGTGGCAGAGCTAATCCACAATAACACATGACCCAAGCACTCATTGTATCGTGTTTTTCTTCCTCCCGCTATTTTTTTTTAATTTGACATAAAAAATTTCATGTGAAATTTCTCATTTTCAGACATTCTCTATTTCCTTATAGCTTACCAGCCTTCCTCCTCCAGGACTGATATCAGGGTGAACTTCCTAAGCAGCAGTGCCCAAGGGATTGGAGATGGCTCTGCACAACCCCTGCTTCTCAATGTCTTTCACTTCAGGAGAAATGCCAAAAATCTCCACATTGCTTCTCTGGTTTCACACTCACCGGGAAGCCTAAATCAAGAAGTTCGCTTGTCAGGGAGAAAGAAGCAATGCTGATGCTACCAGAGATGGGAAAAGTGTTCCTATTTCTGATCAAGCTCCTAAAGACTCCGATCTTTCCCATGTCTGAGCAGTCCCACTAACGCCACCAGGTGTCAGGGGGCAAACCACTGTCCCAGACTCATTGTCACCAGCCTGCTGCCCCAGCCAGGCGTTTTTCAGGATGCTCAGGGAGACGCCTGCTACCCCCTTCCCACTCTCCCCCAGGCTTTCTTGCCTCTTCCCTTCCCAAGCGCTGTCTTACAGGCAGTTCCTTGGCAGAGGCAAATTTTAAACCCAAACACAGAATCACGTTTGAAACTGGGTATTATTGTACACAGAGAACAAAAGTCAAAGTGCTCAGAGACTTAAACGGCTGCACCCACAAACAGCCAGTACAGGGTTTGAATACAGGAAACACAACAGGGAGTCAGTGCTCTGTGGCACTTTTTTCCCCCAAAAACAAGTTCTGCTTCAACACAACAACTATTTAGCTTATGGTGGTGTTTAAAGCCCTGTGTTGCTCTACACTTAGCACTACAGAAGGCTGCAACTTCTTCCTGAGACCAACCTGTTAGCTCTCCCCGCCCTCCCGTTAGCAAGAGGTGGCTCAAGCCTTCTGCACCAACTCTCCTGCAGAGAAAGGGAGCTTGGTGGGAGCAGGACACACACAGAGTGAGTTACAGTATCTTTGCTGGCCTTGTTTGTTCTACCAAAGCAGGATTTCTGCTCTTGGTCCAATGGAAATAAACTCTCAGCCCACCTGAATGCACAAGTTTGCCACCGACGTGCTCGATTTAATCTGAAAATTACAGTGAGGCAAAGAACTGGCATCAGAAAAAAGCTGAGCTTTTTACTGGATTTTAGTATTCCTTAACAAGATACAGAGAGGAGTTACTTGTTCCTACGCTGGTCCTGGGCAGCTTCACCTCGGCTGTGAGAATGGACTAAGATCTACACAGCCAGTAAGAGCACGAGAAAGAGCTCCAGCAGCCCTGGATTGTTTCCCTCGCTCTAAGGAAAGAAAGAGGGTTCTGGAGATGAAAACAAAATCCCTGCCCCAGCTCCTCCCATGCAAACTCAGAGATGTTGCTACTTTACCAGGTGAGCAAGTCTGCAATGTGCAGGTGTCAATGCCCCCGCGTGAAAGATGCAGAGGACACAGACCGAGCACATTATTTCCATCATGAGGACTGACTACTGAATCATTTGCATGATGTCAGAGGTCAGGGTTGCTGGGGCTGCCCTGCAAAGAGTAAGCTTATCCTTCCAATGTCACATCCAGCACCTGCAAGGACTGTGCTAGACTACACCCTCAGGTGGAGCTGGCAGTGCACAGTTTGCAGTTCCACCTCTGAATGAGCCTTCTCTTGATGACAAACTCTTGGAGTTTCAAACCTATTGCATTAATGAGGAAGCCACGGCAAGCGAGCACACCAAGAGCAGCCAGGAAGCCACCAAGCCACCACAGGGCTACGCTAGGGCAGCTGCGGGCTCCTTCTCCTCAAGTCAGGTGATGTAGTAAAAATGGAAGCAGTAGGAAAAAAAAGGGAGACAGTAGCCCGGCAATGAAAGAGAGAGGGAAGTGGCTGCTCTGAGCAGGTATTGTGCTTAAGGATATACGGGAGTCCTGCTTCCCAACCTTCCCAACAGCTTGGCTGATTGGGATTATCCTGGATGGAGCATTCTCCAACGCTTTGCCTGATCTACTCGTAAGCTGCTTAACACACACACACACTCCCTCCTTTTCCACGCAGATGGCAAGTCTGCCATCTCACCAGCGTCACCCCTGAGAAACGGCCCTGAGAAGCCACGCTGAACTGCTTTGCTTCATTATGTTGGATTCTTCTAGTCTTGAAGCTGCCTAAGAATACACCTGCTGGCAGCAAGCTAATCCTTCCCTGTATTTTCACAGAGCGCACACAGAGACCAACATCAGCAGCACAAAGAAGCACACACCACTGCGTGTCCATTATTAAGCAGCTGCCTCTGGAAAGAGCAGAGTATCTGCTCCCAGTAGTAAGGGTGTTGGAGTTACATCATCTTCTCTCAAAATATGCCAGAGTATCCAGCTCTGAGAAACAGCAGGCTGTATGAAACGCCCTGTTTGGTACCGTAACACGCGAACTAGCCGTGATCCTGCATGCTGCCTTCATGCCAAGTCTCCTCTTAAGTGCTTTAGAAAACACCAGGAGCCGTGTCCCCTAGATCAAAGTCCAGCACTGGTCAGGTCGTATTTCTCCCAGGAAACAAACCAAAGCAGGTCACCAGAGCGGTCTGTTGGTGCATATTCTGCGTGGGTGTATTCTCCATGGCCATTTGCCCTGTCACAAACCTGACAGCTGGGCAGCATAAGCTTGCAAAACCACTCCAGTCTTGGATAACCCGGAAGAGCAGCTGCCAAATAGACATGCCCTTCTGTGCTGGGTGGCCCTGGACATCATGACCTGACAAGCTTCCCAGAGCCCTCTGCACACAGCTGTTGCAACAGCAGGCAGAGAACACCAAAGCATGGCGACACGGCAATCAACAATAGAGCTAGGGCGGTGCTCTCAAGCCCACTGCTGTGGTCTAACCCTCTGGCTGTCCACGACATGCCTTGGTGTCCCTTCTGGGCTCGAGGTGCTCTCTCCTTTTCGAGCACTCGCTGTGACAAAGTGGTCTTGTGTAGGAACTGATTTACTTGCTGTGTGTCACATGAGGGTCAGCTTCTTTTCTCCTGTGCCTTCCAGGTGACAGCCTCTGGGACTAAAACATGATTCAGCAGGCAAAACACATGGTAATCCTAAAGTCCAGCCAAGCTACTATTCCTCTTGAGCCTGCAGAGAGGCCTCTTCTCCAGGACCAAAGTATACCCCACTTGCATCCTGCTGTTCAGACAAGATGGTATCAGCGCAGTGGCAGCAGGAGACAGCATTTGGTCCTCCCTTCACCTATCTTGAAGAAACATCTATCAAGAAGGTACCATCACATCAAGTCTCCGTCTGCCAGCGCCACGTGGAGCCTGAGGCCACAAGAGTAAATTTTACATGCTGTCTGCCTTCAGATGTTCAAGATGTTCAGGAAGGTGGAGCAAGACAACGGGGTTTATGGGCAGTCTGTGTATCCTTCTTGCACTGTCCAGCTCAGCAGAGGTCAGGCAGCTTCATTCCAGGCTCTCCATCAGGTCAGCAGTGGAACAGATGCTACACAGCAGAAAAGCATCTTCAGCCCCTGTCACTGGGTTTAATCCATCACTCAGCCAAAATAGAGAGGCCTGGAGGCAGCCTCATGTAGCACTAGCTGGAAAAATTCTTTGCAAGAAGCTCCCAGACATGTTCAGTAAACACTGAACATCAAGTCATCCCATGCCTGTGGCTGCTTCTCTCCACCACTGCTGGCCACACCAGCCCTGGTTAATGTGCTGACACGCCTGCTTTGTCCAAGCCTCGTGAGGCAGACAGCCCGACAGCTGCGGTCTCGAGCTCCTCGCTGGAGCCCTTCAGAACCAAGAACTCCAGCAGAATGTCCAAGAGGCAGAAAACCAGGTGCCTGAAACAGAGAGAAGACAAAGCTTAGGCTGGTCAGGGCACAGCAGAGCTGGGAGATCAGCTCCAGACACAGAGAACCAAAGCGCATGCAAGGAAGAATTCTGACTGCCGTCAGGGGAAAGACAGAAAGATCTCATACCCTAGAACAAAGGTATCAAGGGATGGTTCAGGTTTTCTCTGCCTCCCAAGCCAGCGGGTGTTTGAAGCTGCTGAGCAGTACAGAAAACACAACTGTGTCTCCTGGAGCGAGGTGGCACGTGCTTTTCTCTCAGCTGGTCACAGAAACATTGCTTTCCAAATGTACAGTGGTGGGTATACAGGAAAACATGATCCATACATACACGCAGCTCCCTAAGCAACTCTAAACCCAACAAGCAAACCAGGATTTGCTTTATTTCCTCTGACAGTCCCCTGACACCCTCAAACTGAGCAGGCCCAACAACACAGTTAACAAGCCCGCTCTAGACAGGCTGAGGTCTCGGAGATGCACCTTCCTAACAAGTGAGCCAGATGCCCTTGGCTAGTACAAGTCTGGGATAGCTGGCCAGATACACCCTGTGCAAAGCAGCTGGCAGCACAAATCCCACGACAAAGCCCTGGGTGTAGCTTACAGGCCCCATGGCAAAGGCTATGAGGGTAAAGAGACTAAAATCCACGAACCTGTTTATCACAGGCTGGCCCAGGGACTGCAGTACCAGGTTACAGCTCATCCGACACTTACTGGTTCCAAGGATTTCTTGGATCACATCTGTCAACAGCAGAGACCGAGCTTTAGGAACCGCACGTTTCCATGGTAGTAAAACAGGGTCAGTCTTCTGCTTTAGTTGAAGTCTGACAGTGCTCTGAGCCTGAGGCACCTCACGCCCAACACGACTGTGACAGAAAACAGCTGGGGACAGGACTGACTGCCAGGAAAGCGTTCCAGGCTGGAAGGGTGTATCTTGCTAGTGCCTTTTCATCCCCAAAGGGCAGTAAGGGCCCCTGACACTGCAGCAAGGAGTTAAAAGTTCCGACTGCACTCACATGGATCAGGCAGCAGCTGCTTTAATACCAAAGGTCCCCTGTCAAACTTCAGGAGCGGGAAATCCAGTGCAGCTGGGCTCATGACTTGAGTCCAGTGGAAAAGCCACTTTTCAGAGCAAGAAGCCAAAGGCTTTGCTGTATGACTCTTCCCAGCAATGGTACCCGCTGGCAGCAGGTGGAGCCTAGTGTGGCACTGGCTTTCCACTTGAGGTGGCTCAGCGGGAACAGCACCAGCAGCACTGAGCCCAGAGCATGTGGCCACTCTGCCTCTGGGAGTCACCAAGACACGTTCCTTTCTCTCTGAGCTGTGCTGCTCCCCAAATGCTTCTGCAAACTATCTACAATTGGGAAACTGTGGGTTTTGCCTGCCGGAAACCGTTCAGACCTCAAAGGTCATGAAGGTTTCCCACAGCCTTGGCACAAGTGGGCTGCATCTATGTGTTTAACCACATTCCCAGAGATGCCAATGCACTGGAGGGTTCCCCAGCCTCCTGCACTGCTCCTTTCTCAAGGGCAGCCGACACATCCTTGGGGCACACTTACTAGGCAAGATGCCCATCAGGCACTGTAGGGCCTGCTCTGCTGCTGCCACCTTCTGTTCCTCTGTCCTGGCTGGTTTAGGCACTGCTGGTAAAACCCCTCCAGGCCAGATGGATTCCTGCAGCAACTGGAGGTACTGGACCCAACGCTGGGTGCAGGTCAGGTTAATCATCTGGACTTCCAGCCATCTGAGGGAACAGGGAGAGAGAAAGGTCAGGAAAATCAGGCTTGCTACCGACTCTGGAGCCTTCCACCCATCAGAGGCCCTGGAGGGAAAAACCAGCTTGTTGGGGAAGTTAACATGCAGTTTCCAATTCTATACGTTAAACATTTTCAGAAGTATTAATTAACTGAGTTTCCCCGTGCACCAGAAGTATGTAAATGTTCCTGGCAACCAGTGCTCCCCCCGTCAGGCCCTCTGCTACCTACAGAATCGAGGCTGTGGGAAGTCCCTGAGGCTGCGGGAATGCTGCTCCACATACAGGCTTGGAGATGTTTGCCTGCACAGGGAGATGTGACCACACCACCCAAATGCTGGCTGTGGCAAGTTTCTAAATCAATCACGCGGACCTTCTTCCCCAGACATGAAATCACTTCCCCATGTAACAGCAAAAGCCAGGGATGTCAGTCAAAACTTGCCACAGCTTAAAATCTTTCCCCCCTGGAATAAGTTGAGGCCAGCAAATGAATCCCTGACACGAGAGGCCAGCAGGAGGGTCACCATTGATTTAGAGGTGCAGCACCAACAGCGATGGCCCACTGTCATTGTCCTCATCAGCAGGAGGCTCTGAAGCAAAGAGGGGAGCATCGGCACAGGGTTGGGGTAGGGAAAAGGCTTGTGATTTCGCCAGTACAAGAGTCCCAGAGGAGAGGAGTCCGCAAGGAGGGCCAGGAGACCCATTCCTCTTGGCAGCTGGTGTTCGTGCTTGCAATTCCGTCACCACTACGCCCCGGCAGCTCATAGCACATCCAAGAGCACAGGCCCTGCCAAGGCAAACTTTATTTAACCTGCGCTCTGCCAGACTGTCTGCATTCTTCTCAGGCGAGGCATTTGGGCCAAGAGCGTCTTTCCCCACACAACTGGGACAATGCGAGCGGAGAATCGGGAATAGCAACACCTAAAGGTAACCAGGGGCAAGGGAACGGTGGGCAGCCATCATCAGGGCCAGGGCTGAAGCATGGTACTGCCTTCTTCAGCATGAAAGGAGGTGCCTGGCTGCAGGTCTTGTGGGATGCACTGCTAGGAAATACCAGCTGCAACAGCAGAGACCTGAAAACAAGCCTTGATGCAGCAGTAAGGCCAGTTATGTCAAAGAGCGAGGTCTTACTGGGGCATGGACAATGCTCCTGGTGATCCCAGTAACGGCTCTGGAAATGGGGAGACATGGCTTTTATGCTCAGCCTCAGCTGGGATCCCGAATACTGATGTTGCTGCAAGAGATCCAAAGCTTCTACCTGTCTTAGAGGACAAAATGTCACAGTGCCATTGCCTAGGAAAGGGCCATGGTTGAAATATAGTTGCCTAGAAGGGTTTTGATCTCCAGCCATCAGCAGAGTTTAACAACCTGGATCATGTTAAACCCTCCAGCCATCCCCAAGCAAATTCAAGTGTTAAACTGGGGCTCCTCTAGGGACCACAGCTTTCATTAATATGGTTTTTCATTAACATGTTTTCTTACCCAACCTGCTTTCCTCACTGAGAAAATATCTGACAAGCAACAGAAGTTCAGAGACTTGGGGACAGAGCTGCAAACAGCCCTGCATCGAGGAGGATCAGACTGACCGGGGACTTGGCATTCACCTCAGCAATGGTCACTCACCATCCTTTAAAAGGCTGCAGAACGCAAAGAACAAGCTTTCCTTTTCTTAGGAATGTTCCTAAAATAGCCAAAAATCAAGCAAACAGCGGGCAGAGGGAGAGCTGAACTTAGAGAAGACAGCACATGTTTCCAGACAGCTCGAGAGCAGACTGAGAGCTGACGACTGCTGGAAGGCTCCGTACAAACAACCTACCATTTCCAGCTCATTTATTTCCATAAAGCCACCAGAACTAGGCAGCGAGGCCCACAAGCAACACCTATAAATCTGACCCCATGCGCACGCACTGCAGTTATGCAAGTGCTCGCAGGTCTCCATTCCCACAGTTGCAAAACACCGCTGATGGACTTCTTTCCCTTAGTCTGGCAGCTCACTGACTTCCCCTCTGGGAAGCAAAGGGCAGGGCCTGAGGATGGCCCCCTCTGTTTTACCCCACCTGCACCGATACGTGCTTTGGCTCCACAGGAGCTCCTGCGAAGAGGCTGATTTGTCCCATCGCGTGGTGCTCAGACAGCAGGGAAGGGGCAAGAGGCACCCGAACATACGAAGTATACAAAAACAAAAAGAAGAAACCGAATAGGAAAGGGGACAAGAAGGAGGAACCAAAGCTGGGTGCGGATAGAAAGAAGACTAAATTCACTGTGCTCTGGGTTGCCTTTTGCCAATCTATCAGTGTGTGGAGCCATCCCAAAAGCACTGGGAAGAGAGGAACTGTTAGGACTGGTCCATCTGACTCAGCATCCTCCTTGGAGAGAAAATACCAGAACAGAGTAACCTGCCACCAAGAATTTTCCCCCTACTCTCTACCAGCACCTGCTAAAGTCCCCACCAATGCCCACAATGTGGGATGCACACTGCATCTGCACAACACCCAGTGACACGCACAAGCAACAGGTATTAAACCGTGAGGAGCAAAGTCATTCCTCAACTCTCACAACTGTAACTAACTCAGTGAGATTTACTGGAAAATCCTACCCAGGGTTCTACAGCAAAAGGACCTCTTCATCAGGTGGACTCGCTGCACCAGGATGGGGATTGACACACTGGAACTCCAAAGAAGCGCTCGTCCAAAGCTGACTTTTGCCAGCAGATCACAGATGAATTTTTCATACTATTAAAGGGACGAAGCATTTGAGAACCACGTGCTGCATCGAAAGTGCACACACCCCTGCTTCCAGGTAGAAATAAATCCAGCAAGAAGCACAAATAGATGTATCCTTTTTTATTTTTATGGATGGTTGATGAGTTACTATTTCCATTCTGCTATTTCATGAAGAAAGAGCCTTAATAAGAAAGAAAAACAAACCCATCACTGAACCATCTCCTTACACTTCAGCTGAGCCCAGAAATAGACCCAAAGTGACCTCCTGGGCTCAGACATCCAAATGCTTTGATAACGCCCAACGCAAAGAGACAGACTGCAAAGGCTACGAAGCCTGGATGTTAGTCTGGAGGTGCATAACTTGCCCATGCTGTCAGGGTCCTGTTTGAAATAGCTGCTGATGGAGGAATGAAATGGTTGCTAAAAAGGAGCCAATTTAATGCCCTGGCTTAGGCTGGAACTCCAAGGGCAGCCGAAGGGACCCGGTAAGATGGGGATGGCAGAGATGCCCTGGGAATGGGAAGCAATGCGGGGTACGTACCTTGGAACCTAGAGGCAACAAGGGCTGCTAAGATGGAGCAGCCTATGGTAGATGCACTCTACTTAAGGGGAGTACCCAGAGGGTTCATCCACAGATAGAGCGAGCTTGACTCAGCACGTAAAGGGGGGATTGGCTTAGTCCGTAAAAGAAAGATGGGCCAGGAATGGACAAAAAGCTGAACAGCTGCCAGAAGCCGGTGAACCTCTGCTTTCCTTGCCCATCTAGGTTAGGATACGACCGCTAAGCTCACTGCAGCCAAGGAACAGTTAAATATGCTGATTGTCTTTAAACTCTGGAGCAATAGCAATTGTGATTCCCCCATAACTGGGGATTTTTAGGATTTAGACAAGCACAAACTGGATGCCACATTAACAAGACAAAGACAAGAAAGCCTCTAGTGCTCTGCGTTAGCTGTACACATACAAATAGCTCTATAAGGACACAAGCTGGGCAGAACAGTAGCAGCTCCAGCTCCACAACGACTACTTTCCACCCCAGAACAAGAGCTCCATTTCCCTGAGGTCAGTTAACACGGCGTGGCTAACCAGGAGCTCCAAAAAGGCCTGTGAGACCCAGGCAGTGAAGAGGCTTTAAGAAAAAGGCAACATCCGGAAGCACACAAGGCATTCAAGCACCTGCCTTGGGAAATCAAGCAAGGCTGGTACTTAAATCACCAGACCGTCCCTCCCTTCGCAGTATGTGTTCCCCATGTTGTGCCTCAAACCACAAGAGCATCCTCAACTCAAGGGCTCGGAAAGAGCAACATTTCAATGCTTGGACCGTAAAACATTTGAGGGAAGCTTGTAAAACCATTGAAGCAGCTGCAGTGGGCACAGCTTGGAGAACGCAGAAAATACAAGTGAAGAGCTTCCGCTCCCAGGCTCGGCTTTGAGCACCTGCTGCTTGAGCCCATGTCCACCTTCTCGGCACAGCACCCAGCAGACACATGTGCAGCCGGCTGCTGCCATGCTCAGCTTGGACGCCTTCAAAGCGATCCCCCGCTCCGTCGGTGAACCCTTCGTGGAGGAAGGAAACAGGAAAGAAAAGAAAAAAAGGCCCTCCATAAATCAAAGAACACGCAGCATCCTGAGTCCTTTTAAACTTCTGGCCAAAGAGACACACACGCAAAAAGAAAACGATCCTTCTCACCTTACTGGAAATGTCACCCTCCTGCTGCCCTATAAAGAGTTTACAGTTGTATGTGCTAGGAACAATACATCCTGTACCCCTGCCCAGTAATGAAGTGCTTGACCAGCGAGGCAGCGGCCCCCCGTGCCTTCTCCTCACAGCTCCCCAGCACAGTCCCCTGAGGGCACCAAAGGAACAGCTGAAGCTGCAGGGAGTTCAACCAGTAGCACTGACGTCTGACATGCTTTAGACTCACCAACACAGGGCAGTGGGATTTTCCTACCTGCTTGACCCAGGCAGTGAGAGGTGGAGCTGGGAGAAGCCCTGTGAGAAGTGGGTATGTGGGACATTTTACGGCGGGGCAGAGAGGAGGGAAACCAGCTCATTCCCTGCTGCCCATAGGCCTGAAACCACAACTCGGTGCTGGGATTTGCGGCACTGCTCAGCTTTACCTGCTGTTCCCTCCAACTCCCCCGTCTGCTCCCCGCAGTGAACTAACTGAACCGAGCTGCTCCATTCTTCGCTCTTCCCAAGTCAGATCTCCCTGCGATGCCGTGGGGCTCGGGAAAGGGGGAGAAAGCTACGTGATTAAAAAGAAATCATCCCCAAACCCCCCGGATTTTTAACAAAGCATCCCGGCTTTTGATAACATCTTCATCAAGCATTTATTGAGCCAATTAAGCTCTCAGCGGTGCCCCGGGGAGAGGCCAGGCTGTCTCAGCCAGGCCGTGCTCAGAGCAGACTGCTTCATTAGCCCACTTCAGAATCAAAATACATCAAAACGCCGTTAACCCTTCGCAAGGCAGAGGCAACTAAAACCAACAAGGAACCGTGATTTCCCCTCAGTCCTTTTCTTCTTTGTCTGTTCTGATCGAAACAGGAAGTTGTTGTCTTGGCTTTTTTTTCAAATCTACGAAAAAAATTGGCATGTACCTAACTGCTGAAACAGAATCAAAAGGGACAAAGAGAGATGCAGTTAAAATAATGTTGCAATTGTTATCAAAGCACAGAGTGCTTGCTTCATTCTAGTGGCTGTTTTTGGAAGAATGCTGCTTCTAGAAGAGAGGAAAAAAATCTGTTTGGGACAGAGATTTGAAGCTGGATCCAAAATTTCCAGGTGCTTGGAGACAACTGAATCGAGGCCCATTTCCAAGCTGATTTTTATTTACTTTACATCCACACACGAAGACACACACGGTCCCAGAGATCGCTTTTGCTGACATACCACAGGCCTGTGACTTCCACTGCTCCTTGCAGCTATGATACCAACAGCCAAATCCAGAGACGAGGAGGAAGATGCCAGAAGGTTGGTTCCCCTATATACAAACCCTGTTGCTGGCTTTGAGGCCGGGGTGCCCACCTGAACCACCGCGGCAGGGACAGAGCTTTCACTGCCACGTACCTGGGCCTGCCAGCACAGCCCCTCGATGCGTGCCAGCAAAGGTCCTTGCTAAACACACCTGAATCGACTCCCCAGGTAACAAGCCAGAACACAAATGGCTTTAGCTGCCTCAGCTGCACTGACATTGCGGTTTTGGCAGCTTGTTTCTGCCGGCAAACCATAGCGGTGCTGCCTAAGCCCAGCGTGACGCCCGCTACAAAGCCAAAGGAACGTGGGGGCAGCCATACTGGGAACAGCTTCAGCATAAGCCCAGCTTTGTGCTGACCCCTGGTGAAACGTGTTGCCCCAAGATGAGACCTGGCTCATGGCCTCAGCTGTCGGGCACAGCCCCTGCAGAGCTCCAGACGGTCAGAATCGCTTGCCCATGGGCAGTGTGTTCCCAGCATGCCCAGGCTGCAGGTGCTTGGCTGCCTGAGCGGGCAGGTTTACTCAGGGACACTGAAGAGGGTCGGGGAACACTACATGCCAGTGGCACTTTCAAATCAAAAGGATCAAGGAGGCTGCCAAGGGTCTTTTGTTTTTGCCAGTGCTGTTGGCACAGAGATCAAGGAAGAAAGAAGTATAAAACCAGAAAATAAAACACCCAGCAAGGAACTCCCTGGAGCTTGGAGCTCCTTGACTCACAGCAGCAGTTGCACAAGTGCCTGCAACACCTGGCCTGACATGGACAGGTTCTGGCACACAGCCCCAAAGCCGAGGTGACAGCAAGAAAGCAAGGGCAGCCCGGGGCTCAAGCTGCAGCACCCTTGGGACCAGTGTGGATGTCAGAACTGCTGAAAGGACCCCAGGCTTGGCTGCAAGGACCCTTCGTCACCTGTTAAATTGACAGCCCAGGAGTTTTGTCAATCACAGGCCACAGACACCAGTCTGAGAAGTTTTCACTTGATGGGGCTGGTTGTTGAGTGAACCGCCAGCAATGCCTGGCAAGATCCCACACTTCAAATCAAAGACAAGCCCTTGCTGCTACAGCCTTCCTTGGACCCCCCAGCCCCATTTCAGTGTTCAAATTCAAAACTTGCCCTGTGTGCTGCCCAAGTGCCCCTTCTCTACTCTGTACCCACCCAAGACCAGGCTCCCTTCAAGATCACAGCCCAAGCCTCAGCTCCAGGGTGGATCTAAGCGCAGATGAACTTTCCTTTCCTGTGCTGGTTCAGCA
>NW_010423235.1:68436-68967 GCF_000710305.1 Buceros rhinoceros silvestris
GCTGAAACCTGGGGAGAACCAGCTCAAGAGAGCAAACCCTACAGAGACACAACCCAAAGCTAACCAGACCCACAAAGGAAACCAAAACAGGAAAAACTTGCAAGAAACCGCTCTCATAAAAGCCTGCAATCAGTCTCAAGATACCCCTGGCTCTCCCTCTACACCTCACATGCACTGGAACATCACCTCCCCAAATCCACCTGCTCTGCCAAAGAATGACGGGACAGAGGCAAAGCTGCAGGAGCCCCAGCATGACCCAAAGCGCAAGGCAAGCCAGGCAGTGCTGAGCTCTGGGTAAGGCAGGGTTGACTTGCATTTATTTTAACTTGTGCTCAGTGGAACATGACACCATCAAAGCTACCTGCGTAGTTCCACGCACTCCCTTATATACACACTGGCGCTTCCGAGCCCTGGCACAGCCTCTGCGCCCCAGCCCCACTCAAGTTACAGGGTGCAGACAGCCAGGGTGCGCCGAGACACCTTCCCTCTGCTTGGTGCTTGCATTGCCACAGCTTTTGGTTGTGACGCATG
>NW_010423235.1:69026-69427 GCF_000710305.1 Buceros rhinoceros silvestris
CACTCAAGTTCCGGGGTGCAGACAGCCAGGGTGCGCCGAGACACCTTCCCTCTGCTTGGTGCTTGCATTGCCACAGCTTTTGGTTGTGACGCATGGGAAGGAACTAGAAAAAGCATATAGACCTGGATCTGCACCTAAAATGCTCCCAGGTCCACCCGCAGCATCCTGGCACTCTGCTGGGGAAGCAGATGTGAGGCTGAGTGAACCCCCAGCTGAAGGGCACAGCAAGCTGGTACCTGGCTTGTCACGGCACTGGCAGACCCTGACCTAGTGACCATTGCACTCCTGGGTACAGACTGAGGGCAGGGTGTGGGGTCACCATACAGCGCGGTTCACATGCTTGTCGTGTATTTTTAGCAACGCTTTGACTCAAAAAAAAAAAAAAAAAAAAAAAAAACCCA
>NW_010423235.1:69510-72638 GCF_000710305.1 Buceros rhinoceros silvestris
GAAAAAAAAAAAAAAAAAAAAAAAACCTAGTACACGGATTCTCCAAATGCTTAACTCCTCCATCAAGCAGCCCCGGAGCCCAGAATAGCCCCACCTGCTCCCCTCTGCCAACAGGTCCCTGTCGCAGCCTCCCCAGGAAAGAGGAAATCTGCATCTCCATCCCACAGGAGGAAAGCGAGAGCTGAACAGAGGAGGGGTGTGGAGCTGGAGCGGGGCAGCGGGTTTGTTTACAGGCACAGACCTCGGCGCCGGGGTCAACCTCGTTCCCAGCGAGCCGCCCGGCCCCTCCGCCTCTTCTTTCTGCTCCAAAAAAGGATCACTCCCTGTTACATAATGGGATGAGGGCCGCACCGATGTGACTTGCACACACGGCCTTCCTTTGACTTAACAATTCCTTTTTTGGTCATACAGCCTTCCTCTCCCCGGCTGCCATCAAACTGACAGTCAGGGGAGATGGATAGTGCCTGGCTCCAGCTGTTGAGGCTATGGAGAAGAGGGGGAAGAGGAGCCTGGTGGGATGCTCCGTGTGGAGAACAGCAAAGCAGGGTAGGGAGGTCCCAAAATCAGCAATCACTTGATGTCACCGCAGGGGATGCTGTGGGCACTGCAAGCCCAAGGGAGAAAGTCCCCAAAGGAGAAGGGGATTGGCTCTTTGGAGAAGCTGGACCTTGATCTGGGTGTTTCTCTGTGGATTTTTCTGCTCCGGGACAAGGCACACTCAGTGCAGAGCAGCAGCAATGCCCTCAAAGGCAGCTGTAAGAAGGCTGCAGAAGCAGCATGCTCCTCCCCAAACATGAGCTGGAAGAGAAGCATCTCTCCAGCAGCAGCCCCGTTCCTAACACTCAAACCACTGCTAGGACACCTCCCTTCCGCCACCCACCACCTAACCCAGCCGCTAACGGCAACAGAGAAGGACCTCATCACGTGGACTGATGATTCCTACTCGTACTTTGTGACCAGTAATGGTTAGAGACAGGACACAGGCCCATCTGCTGCCCCATGTTTGCCTGTCCGTAATCAGAGGCAGGAGCCACAATGCCTTGAATAACACGCTCCCAGAACAGCTTCTGGTATTTTCTCCACCTGTAAAGTGTACCCAGATGCAGGGCCAACCAGAATGCCTGGGCCAGCACTGCGCCAGGTTCTGGCCAAGCAGCGATCAAGTTGCAAATACATAAATGGAAGAGAAATGCCACCAAATTCACACTGTCTCCCTGGATAGGCACCCTGTCCTGATCACGACACTGAGGAGTCACGGGACTACCTGACATCACCTCCAGCCACATGTTGCCTGCAGCACATGCAGGTTCACCCAGACCTGCTGGAGCAGAGCAGCTACAACCACACTCACCCTCACACTGCTCCACCAGCAGAACTTGGGGAGCTCTTCCACCCTCCAGCACCAAGCACATGCTGTGTGTGCGACAGCTTCTCTAGTGGAAAATACCAGCGGTGGTGTGGGTGCTGCAGGCTGCCCGGATGACCGGGACACAGCCTATTAGGAGGTGATGATGTGCCCGGTCAAGCTCTCATACCTCTATGCTTACACACGAGCATTGGGTTCCAGCTCGTTCCCCATTTTGGAGAAATGGAAGCAACACCCACCTCCTTCCACCCACAGAAACAGACTCGAGAGCAATGGCCAGCCAGCAGCCCCTGACCTCAAAGTGCTTTGGCAGCCTCTGCTGAGGGCAGCTTAAATTACCAGCTTGGTTACAACGCACTGCGCGTTCTGACCCTGGCTCTGACTGCCTGGGAGAGAAGCAAGGGCACAAGGGTAGGAGAAACACTGCTCCAAGACTCCCCCCAAGCCTAAGTCCTTCCGGGAAGGCTTTCCTCTTACTCTAAAGGACCATATCTTCAGCTAGCGATAGTCACCGATCTGCACAAGAAAACAGAAATGCTCTGTTTGTGTGTCTTGGCCTAGTGCCTTACCACACAGCGGCACTGGCCCCAGAAGAGCTTGGCAAGTACATACCAGCTGGAAAGGAAGCTTTCCCTGATATATCTGTGGGTCCCCGCCTGCGGCACAGGCACTGTTGGCCCAGCGCAGATCAGAGAGGGGTGCGTCCAGGAGAGCAAAGGCCCTGGGAGGCCATGCTCCGAGCCGTTCCCTCTGCCTGTTTATTCTCCCTTTGCAGACAGAACAAGCTGAGCCCCTGGACAGCAAGTGACCAGGAGACCAGTCTCCCCCTGGAGAGCCAAGGAGTTGGGCACCCTTTGTTGAGGCAAGAAGCCTCCCGTTCCCAGGGCTGGAGCCTTTCTCTCCCTGGCTGTCAAAGGGCAGGAGGCTGCCACTGGAGTTACATTGCTGTTCACGGGGAAAACAGCTCTTAGTGCAAATCTCAGAGTTCTTTATGTACACGTGACGTCTTTTTTACAGAACCCTGTTTGATATGACAGAAAGCATTTCTCTGTATTCAGGCAAGAGCTCCCTTTTAGACTGTAACTCCCAAGGTAATGCCATTTGCTGAAGCCTCACCTTTGAACAAGGGTCCCGAAGAGCAGGTGGAAAACCTTCTGGATGTTCTCCGTGCAGAGCCAGCTCCAGTGGTCCATTAGCAGGAGACGAAGCACGTCCAGGGCCAGGTCAGCCAAAGCTGTCTCAGAGTCTGCAGGAGGAAGAGGAGGGTCAGATGAAGAAGTCTACTCAGCACCTAAGCAAAGCTGATAGAAAGCACCATCTGAAACTCACTCTTGCTCCCAACAGCCTGTGTGATGCCCTTCTCCCCAGCTTAGCACCTTGTGCCACACAAAGATGACCTGCTACAGCACAGCCAGCATGGGGACCCTGCCCCCATCACCCTCATTTCCACTTTCACCCAAGAAGCCCCAACCTCTCTACCAAAGGGTACAGCAGAAGGTGGCTGCTGCGAGTGCCCAGTTCCTTCTCAGTTAAGAGAAGGAATTATCAAACCCCAGTACTTGAATGGGGATTGTAGCATGCCCAAGACAGGTGAAAAAGATGGCAGGAGAAAGGACCATGGCTGAGGAGTACTTTTTCAGCCTTCCCCAACACCTTCCCCTCTTCAACCTGTGTTTTTCCAGGCGTGAGACTCTGGTCGCTGTCTCAGTCTGCCATCATGTGGCAGGGCCACGTCTCCGCAGGGAGAGAGAAGAACACACTC
>NW_010423235.1:72719-74340 GCF_000710305.1 Buceros rhinoceros silvestris
AGAGATGAACAACATCTGGATAAGCCAGATGCATCAGTTCAGACCAAAATCCCCACACAAGCACACATAACCCTGGTGACACACACCTGGGACAGCAAAACCTCTCCTTGACTCTCAGGAGGATGTCACAGCCTACAGCATAAATACATTTTACTTGCTCGAGAATTACTGTTATGCTGCTCAGCCCCAAAGCATCATACGTGTTACAGGCTGAAAAAGCTTATTAATGTACCACAAACCTACCACAAACCTGCCCCAGACAACTACTCCTCGGCCAGTGTCCCGACCTGAGGCTGCTGCATCAGCTCTGTCAGTAGAGTGAACTCCTGCACAGCAGCTTCCCCTACTCTGCCATTCCCTGGCGCCTGATCTTTCAGCCACTGTGCCCAGAGAGTGCCAACGAGACTGTTCACACAGGATTTACTGCTGGAGGATAAAGGGGAGAGGGATTCTGGACCCCAGCACCTCCCCTTCCCTCCTCTTCCTCTCCCTGCTGTATATGAGCTGGACTAATGAACTCCAGATCCTTTTACTTGGAAAATCATGAGTGCATTTGGCACCTCTTGGGCCATGCATACGCTACTCCTCGCTTGCTCTGCCCTTTGAGACTTGACTTCCCCGTGCACAAACCAAAGTAGGATGTGTAGCTCCACCATATCCCTGCTCCAAGAGCGTGGCCAGCAAGCTCTGTTTATTCCTGCAGCATTCCAAGCCCCCATCCTCAGCGAGCTGCTGGCCAGCCTCTTCCGAGAAGTCACCCAGTGAGCAGATACGGATACTGGTTGCCTCGTTAGCCAGCTGCTCCCCAGACACTCATTCCCCATACCCTGCCAGACCAGCCTGCCCAGTCTTGGCTCTGAAGCATCACAGACCTGTAGGCATTTGACATCATTTGTGTTAAAATTTCCTTCAGAGCTCAGCTCACTTGGCCTGCCCGTAACGGAGCACTGGCCTCCAGCTCCGGTCCTGCTCCCCAGCAGCCCCAGCGTGTTCAAAGCTTACAGGCAGAGCTGGTAGCACAGGCTGAGCTTCACAATACCAGACCCATCCTGTCACAAGCACGTGCTTTCAGTCAGAGCCTGCCAAACTCGAACCACTGGAGGGAAGTTTTTGGGAAGTTCCAGCTGATACAGCTCAGCTCTTCCAAGAAAAAGATTAGAGAACATGTTTCTCCTCGTGTTCAGGATAATCTGGTAACTGCTCTGAGAGGCCGTAGCACCCCTGTGCTTCAGAGGAGGGATCTGTATTCAGAAAGAGAACACCACGCCTTGAACCGGCATCATTTGTTTGCTATTCCCACCAAATCTATCCAAACTTAGCTGAATCTCAGAAGGTCCTTTTATAGTGCATGGACGTATCATGGCTAACTTCAGACTACCAAGAAACCGTCATTTGGCCATTTTTCAGTTCCTAAGAGCTCGATTTTGTAACATTGGCAGTTGAAGCAGCATGTCCTTAAGAAACTTGTTTGTGCAGAACGGCACTGAGTACACCAAAGGGAAGATTCACAGTGACACAACCGAGCCAAGCCCCGATTCGCTTCCACCAGCAACAAAAACCAGAGCAATCACCTAACAGGACTGGAAACGCCCAGTTTGCTTTCCCTTTAATCAAGGTTCAG
>NW_010423235.1:74457-77395 GCF_000710305.1 Buceros rhinoceros silvestris
AGGCCCGGGCCCTAAAAAAAAAGCCCTTGCAAGCCGAGCCTGCAGATGCTGGAGCTGCTGCACTAACAGAGGGGCTAAACTCACCAGAGCCCGTGTCCAGACGTGTCCCCTGCTTCGATGTGCCCAGCCCGTCCGTTTCCTCCTGCACAGAGCCCCCCTTTGCTTCTCTGCCTCCCTCACCTCCGGGAGCTTTGCTGGGGACTGCCTCCAGCAGCTTCTCCTGCTTCTGGATGAAGGACTCCATAGCAGCCAGCGACAGGCTGCCAGAGACCTACAAAAGCACCGGTTTATTAGTACCTCAGCAGCGAGCTGCACAGATACCCAAGATCTCCGCTGCCCAGACAGCCCCCCACCACCTGGGTTGCACCTTGCTGTAGCCAACAGCACAACTAAGGCTGTTCACGGCCTTTCTGCACAGACCTGGCATGTGGGAATAGGCTGCAGCAGCCACAACCCTTGTGCACGTGGCTTATTCCAAGCCAGCCCCCAAACAGGGCAATGAGAGGCCTCATGAAAGGATTGCAAGAGGGATCTGAACTTACAGCGCTGCCCTCCCTGATGGAGTACACGATCCTGTCATGCACTTCACTCGCACTCAGCACCGGAGCAATTTTACTGGAGGAGAACCTCAGCCTGGACCTGAAGAGGAGAGACATGGACAGTCACGGTTTCCTCCACAAGCCGCCAGCAAAGGATTTCCCAGCCTCAGCTGAGCACCTGGACCAACTCTGTTGTGTCCAAGCTACGGTGTCTGCTCAGCAAGGTGTGAGCATTGCAGCACACACAGGAAAGTATCCAGAAAAACCTCTGAGATGAACCACCCTCAGTGGGATTGGGAAATCCAGTTACAAACAGGCAGAGGCAGAAAGAAGGATATGAAAGGGCGTTGGGGACTGTGGGACAAACGGTAAAATAGCCTGTTTATCACTAAGGAATGTCCTTTTCAGCCAAGATGCTGCAAAACTTGTACTTTTTTTGGTTTGTCTCTTTGCCCAAAGCAGCTTTTTCTAGCAAAACATCTCTTTTCTGGAAAAAGTAAAAAGCCATAGTCATGCAGAAACCTTCCCTTCCTCTAAGGGAAGAGTCACTGATGAGCACAATGGGGCTCATCGCTGCCAGCAACACCAAATAAACGCTTGGTGAGCAACATACATGACCTTAAACACTACTCCTAAATACTCAAAAGTTTGCTGGGCAAGGTGAAACACATGGGAGAGGCAGGAGCAAACTTACAGCTGTATTTTGCCATGACCCAGCACATATATAGGTCATGGAGATGTTAAAGGTTAAAATGCAATTCTTTGCCAGCAAATGCCACCACCTTACAGCTCCCTCAGGAGGAAACCAACCTTCTGTGAAAGCCAGAGCATTCCTGGAAAACCCTTTATCCAAACAGGAACTCAAATCCGCCTTGCTCAGCATGTGAAAATAATTCAGCCACAGCACAACTGTCCCCAACAGGTAAAGCGCCAAGTCAGCCCTTCCCCACGATGGGGTCAGCTTACATACGAAATCCTTGTTCTGCACAAAGCACGGGGGAAGCGGGGGAGTGAGGAGCCCTTCCTTACTTGTTTGCCTTCTTCCCGTCCATCTGAGACTTCCCATCCACTTCGGACTCGCTCAGATCCTCCGTGGGGCTCTGGGGCTCTGACCTGGGGAATGCTGTCTTCAAGGTGTCCACGATGGCATTGACAACGATCTGCAAAAGCCAGCGGTGCCATCACTTACGGCTATAGTCCCACTGAAGCCCGAGAGGCGTGTCTAGGTGCCAGTGGGAAGCAGCTCAGATAACCACCTTCCACACTTGTCTACCTTGTCTATCCTGAAGACAAAGAAGGGCTTCTTGACGAACGCGATCCTGGCATCGGTGTTCAGGGCGAGGAACTCCTGCACCTCCTCGCTGTTTGCGATCTCAGGGATGCCACACAATTGCTGTGAGGAAAGATGTAAAAAAAGAGCTTTAGCTCTTTTTTGAGGCAGCTTCCCAGCCTGATCACAAAGTTCAGGTGGAACAGAGCTGATGTGCTCTACTGCCAGCACAGCGCTGTCCTGAGCGCCACTTGCTAGCCCAAAGGGCCACACAAGCAAGCGCCTCACCTTCAAGAAAGGTTCTAGCAGACTTTTTCTGGCTTCCACTTTTTCGCTGTCCATATTTCCAAATGGGAGATCAGGGAACAGTTTCCTCGGGCCTTTGATATCTACAAAGGACACGAACCCATCAGGAAGCTCAAGAACACTGCAACAGTGGTATTACAATGGGCATCACCAACAGCCCAGCACCCAGAGCCGCAGGGGCAGGGCATGACACCCTCAGAGCAGAGGAGTGTGACTGGGGTGAGGGGGAGAAGGATTTGCTCGAGAAACAAATGCAGGCACTGACTTTTCAGGAACTTGCGGAGCTCCGGTTTCTCCTCCAGCCTGGTCTGGAGGTTGAGGAACTCCCGGTAGCGGCGGTTGACAGTGTGGTAAGCCATTTGCTGGAGGCTGCCTGCATTCTCACCCTCCAGGGCTGTCTCATACTAGAAGAAAGACAACAGTCAGTAATCCTTACAGCCCGCAAAATAGCCCTGATGAGCTCTGGTCCCTGTTGGCCCCAGACCCCAGTGAGGACCCACCCAGCAGCTCCTCAGATTGACCTTTCCCTGAAGAACAGCAGCTGCACAGCACACAAACCCCTCGCCATGACAGGAACAGTGAAAACAGGAAACAAAAGACTCACTCAGCTCCACACAAACCTCGGCCACAAGTGGTAACCCCTATCCCGCACCCAAACAGCCGCTGTGCCTGATATTCCCCCACTGCCAGGCAAAATTCGCTGTCGAGCCACACACCGAGTTCTCATCTCCAAACACCAGCCCACACTCCCCCGGCAGGGCGGGGGCCTCGAGAGAGGGGCGAGAGCTGGGGGAGCCTTTACCTTGATGGTGTACAGGGTGTA
>NW_010423235.1:77486-78061 GCF_000710305.1 Buceros rhinoceros silvestris
TGCTGGTGGTAGCCGGTCCCGCGTTGCGCTCGTGCAGTGATGGTCCCAGTTATCCGCAGGGTCTGGATGACAACCGGCCCGTCAGGGCTGCTGAGGGGCTCAAAACTGAAGGTGCTGATGGAAGCTGTTGGGGAGGATGAGAGCAGGGGCAGAGACTGCCTGGGTTCGGGGGGGCTTTGTGATGGGCACTCTGCTGCCCCCAGATCTTTCCCCAAGCTGGAGGGCCTTGGTGAGGAGGACTTCTTGGGGACAGCTGGGCTTTCCTCTTCCTTCTCAGCTACCGGGTCAATCTGAATATCAGGGCAGGAGCTCAGACCAGAAGCAGAGGCAGGAAGCAGACCAGCATCCGAGCTGGTGGCTACTCCTTCTTCCAGATCCCCCACATCAACCTCTAAAGGGGCTGGTCCCTCTAGCACAGTGGAAGTGTCTTGGAGAGGTTCATCCAGAAATTCCCCAGGTGATGGTGCCAGCACATCTGTGTCCTGGCCCACATCAGGTGTGGGAGACTCTAGCCCCAAACCCTCACAAGGAAAGAGGGAGCCCAGGGCTCGTGGGCGGAGAAAGGGCTCCTCTGT
>NW_010423235.1:78158-78557 GCF_000710305.1 Buceros rhinoceros silvestris
AAGGAAAGAGGGAGCCCAGGCCTCGGGGGCGGAGAAAGGGCTCCTCTGTGTGACACAACCCGCTCGCTGAGTCCTCTCCCTCCTCACCCGCAGCCCCAGCCTCTTGCCTGGGTACCTCCATAGCTCTTGGGGAGGGGGGCAGTCCAGCACGGGCAGCATCCGTCTGCACTGTGCAGGGCAAACAGTCAGGCACTGGGGGTGCAGGGGGTGGCTTCTCAGCCCGGGGCTTCTTGGAGAAAGCCCCGATGAGCAGCAGGTTGATCAAGTCAGGATCAGACATCTTCTTGACAGCTGGCAGCAGCACGTTGCAGGCCACCAGCTCCACCACCACGAAGCGTCCTGTTCGCGTCTCCAGGTGGGGCCACGGCACCAGCACCCGCAGCAGCGTCTCCACGGCAG
>NW_010423235.1:78737-79035 GCF_000710305.1 Buceros rhinoceros silvestris
GCAGCAGGGGGCTGCCCGTCCATCCGTCGTTACCCCTGCCACAGGCTCTGCCCACCCTCTGGATTGCTCCTCAGGGCCTCACAGGCCTGCAGGTAGCTCTGCAAGTGATGGCCGCAGAGAAGGAGAAGGCGGCGGGCCAGGGCTTGGCGATCCACTAGTCCCATCTGCCGCCTCAGCTCAGTGGCCAAGCCCATCATGGCCTTCTCCACCTCAGCCTCAAAGGCCGGCTCGCTGCTGATGGTGCGGTACCAGGAAGCGACAAAGTCCCGCACCACTTTGTGGATGGTACTGGTGATCT
>NW_010423236.1:0-14696 GCF_000710305.1 Buceros rhinoceros silvestris
ATCCTACTGGTTTGCCTTTGTGTGTGTGTATGTATATATATATAGGTTTTATAGTGTTATTAAAGTTTGTTTCAGTTTTTTTCCAAAAAGTATATTCGAGGTCTCACTAATTCTTTTTCTCCCTTCCCCTATCTCTGGTGGGATAGGGAAGGTATTACGTTACCGGATCTTGGTGTTTTACCTTGGCCAAACCGGTGACATAACTGAACAATGCCTTTCTTCCTATGGATATATGAATAATGTCTTTGTGCATTTCTTTATTCATTAAGCCAGAAATCTTCAGTGTCATCCAAGTGAGTGTCTGAACTTATTTCCAGATTAATGAAGTGATAATTCCTTTGCATTAGTGACAACCAGTACCAACATGTAGGTCTAAACGATATTTACTCTAAAAAGGTGTCTGGAAGAATTTTCTAGAATATGCATGGTCATGCTACCATCCACTGTGTGAATAAAGGTGTGAGGATCATTGGAATGCTTTGAAAATTCCCGTAAAAATCAAGTAAGGCACTTGAAACTGAGATTTATTTAAGATAGCTCAAAGTTACAGCAGAATCATTTTAACTAAAGAAGAGGTTGAAATGGTTATTTCTCATAGCATTATACATTCACTAAAGTCTGGATCATGGATACTGTGAAAATGGGAAGATGTGAAGTACAGGAACTGAACAAGTCATGAAGTATTAGAGTAAACTGGATGAGTTCTGTCATTATTAAGAATGTTTAGACCTTGACAGACTATTGGCCTTCTCATTTTAAAAACCTATGGCCACTTCCTAGCCCAGGTCTCATAGTATTTGCCAATGAGAGACACCTACACTGCAGCTGCCATTTAAATAACCTACCATATTCCACCAGTATGGAGAATGTTCACATACGAAATCAGCATATGTGAAGCAGGCTCTTCTCTGATAAATAACCTCTCGAGCAGTTAATGAGAAAAAAATCTTACTCCCAACTAAGTGATGTAGCAACCCTGTTGCACAGCAAGAGCAGAAGCACTGACCCCTCCGGACCCACAATGTACTAGGATTTACGCTTGGGGGGTTGCTTTAGGCTTGAAGGGGTCGATCAAGGTACTATATGCACGCAGCATGAAAATCACCGTCACCTTCTTTTTTCCTATATGGATGATCAGACTGTAGGACTAAAGCTCTCAAGATGCAAGCTAGAGGAAGAGGACACAGAGCTTTACTAAATTAGGACTCTTAGGATATTAGGTCAATACAAATATAGGCATTTACAAATAGCACATACAGCACAAATAGCACTGCCCAGCAGTTTGCTTTCCACATTAGAAGTCTTTCAACATATAATACATATAAATATAGTGCTTTGTGTTTATACACCTTGGAAATTAACCTGGGGACCATGTCAAAGACTTTACAGAAGTCCAGAGAGATGACATCCATAGCTCTTCCCTTGCCCACTGATATAGTCACTTCATCATAGAAAGGCACTAGGTTGGTCAGGCAGGACTTGCCTTTGGCAAAGTCATGCTGGCTGTCTATAATCACCTCCCTGTCCTCCGTGTGCCTTAGCAGAGCTTCTAGGAGGATCTATTCAATGATCTTCCCAGGCACAGAGGTGAGGCTGACAGGTCAGTAGTTACCAGGCTCCTCCTTTCTACCTTTTTCAAAAATGGGTGCAATGTTTCCCTTCTCCCAGTCACCAGGAACTTCACCTGACTGCCAGGACTTTTCAAATAACATGGTGTGTAGCTTGGCAACTATATCAGCCAATTCCCTCAGAACTCTGGGATGCATCTCATCAGGTCTCATAGACTTTTCTATGTTCAGGTTCCTCAGGTAGTCATGATTTCTTACAGGGGTAGAGACTTTGTCTCCCTGGTTTCCCTCTTGTAGTCCATCATCTGGGGAGGCATGACAAGAAAGGTGGTCAGTAAAGACTGTAGTGAAGACTATGTTGGCAAGACTCCAGACTGGAGCAAGCAGGCTGATATAATGCAACATACGAAAGTAAAGTGCTCCCTGGTAGCCTGGGTGAACATCACATCTATATACGATTTCTGGATTAAATATCTAGACACTGTCAATGACAGTTTTTTAGGTTTGGCCCAGACCAATATGCAGGAATTTGTTTGAGTGACATCATTAGAAGTCGCTGTGTAATGAATAACCATAAAACATTTAGATTCCAAAATCCTGAAGCTACTAAATAAAAAATTTGGATAATAGAATGAGTAAGAATCACTAAGAGGTCGGTTATAGATAAAATCGCAAAATGGCAGCACCAAAAAAAGAGTTTGAGAAAATTTCTGCAGATACCACAAAATCAAAGAGTAAATCCATTTTCAAAGAGATGAGGAAAAAGCCTTTTAGGGAGGCTGTAGCATGAGGAAATGAATCAAAGCATGAAAAGAGCACACAGAGGAAAAGAGACCATAGCAGAAAAGAAATATTACCTGTTTATATCCCTGCTTAACATGGATGAGTTCAGGGAGATTTCTGAGCTGAATCTTTTTTGTAGCTATAGACACATTAAAGGTTACACCCAACTGCCAGCAGAAGTTATTGGAGGAATAGATAAAATTAAGAGTAAAAAATTTGCAAGATTGCTTGATATTTACCTTTGAGCTCTAGGGAGACTTGAAGATGAAACAACTAAATCACAAACCTCTATCTCAGGAATAGTGTGGAGGCAGAGGACTGACACACGTGACACTAAGTATTTCAGAAGGCTGCAGGGGAATCCAAGGACTGACCAGTAGCTCAAAGTGTCCAGCAGTTAATTAGTTGAAAAATGCTGAAGAATAGAATTAAAGTGCACCTGAATAAACATGAACCATAAATATGAATGATTATGGCTTTTGCAAAGGAATAGCTCTTCTCACAAATATACAGTTCTGTGACGTAGTCAGCAAGTCTCCAGACTGGAGCAAACAGGCTGATACAGTGCACCTTGACTTTGAAAAAGCACTGAACAATACCACTACCAAAGGCTCTTAAAGAGATGAAGATGCCTGTAGAAAAAGGGACTAAAGTATATAAACGAATCATTCAGAGGTAGAAAACAAGTGGCAAAAAAAGTTAATTTTCACAGGGAAGGTAGATTAGGAGAATTCCTCAGAGATGTGCATTGGGCTCCATAATTTTTAATTCAGTCATTAATGATCTTGAAATGAATCTGAGCAGTGAGGTGGAATAGTCTGTCAATGTTAATAAGTTATTTGGGACAACATATATGCTCAATGTCTGTGAAAAATGCAAAAGCACTTCATAGTAGTGACTGACTAGGTGACGAAATGGTGGATGAATGTACAGGAGAAAGCAGAATTCCACTTTATTAAGTGCTTTAATTCATCTTTTGATAAGTGACATTTATAGAAGTTAAATACAAAATTAAAGTAATCACCCTATCTCTTTCCATACTAGAGAGACTCCAATGGAGGGCTACAAAGATTATCAGGAGACAGGAACACCTCTCTTACAAGGAAGGGCTGAGAGACATGGGTCTGTTTCGCCTGGAGAAGAGAAGACTGAGAGGAGATCTTATCAGTGCTTATAAATGTTTAAAGGGGTGTCAGGAAGATGGAGCCAGACTCTATTCAGTGTTGCCCAATTGCACAAGGGGCAATGGGCACAAAAGTGGAACACAGGAAGTTCCACCTGAACATAAATAAAATCTTCCTTACTTTGAGGGTGACAGAGCACTGGAACAGGCTGTCCAGAGAGGTTGTGGAGTCTCCTTCTCTGGAGATATTCAATACGCTCCTAGACATAATCCTGTGCAACCTGCTCTAGGTGAACCTACTTTAGCAGGGACGTTGGACTAGATGATCCCCCAAGCCCCTTCAAACCCCTTCCATTCAGCGATTCTGTGATTTCAGAAACAATATGGAACCCTTAGAAAACTCTCTAAAACACTACTTCAGTTCAAAATTAGTATCTGCAAATTGCATCTTTAAGTCTACAGATAGGATTCCTGACTTTTTACTTTAGACAGAGTGAACTAGACTGAAACATCTGATTTCCATTCTATTAAATTAAAATTAGTGGTGAAAACTTCTGATGTATTTTTATAGTTTAATTTTTATTTTACATGTGGATAAATGATTTGATAACTTTTTCCAAAGATCCAGAAACGGTGTCTCAATCATCATTAAGCTACTGCAACTTTTAATGATCTTTTAGAATAAATATATTGCTATTGATTTATGAAGCCAGGCAAACAGTAAGAGTACCTAATGCATATCATAAATATAGGGACGCTGCCCAGATGTGTAGGGATGGTATCAGAAAAGATACGGCACAGCTGGAGCTGAATTGGCAAGGAATGCAAAGAATGATAAGAAGGCTTTCTATACGTACATTGGCCAGAAGAAGAAGATTAAAGAAAATGTAACCATCCTGATAAATCAGACAGAAGAAGTGGTGACAACCATCATGGGGAAGACTGAGGTACTCGACAAATTTTTTGTCTCAGTTTTCAATGGTAATGTCTCTTCCCAAACCTCTCAAGCCCTTGAACCTTAAGGCAGGGTCTGGGGAAATGAAGTCACTTCCATCGTGGCAGATCAGGTTTGAGACCACCTGAGAAACCTGAACATACATAAGCCCATGTGACCTGATGAGAAGCATCACAGGGTCTTGGGGGAATTAGCTGACTAATTTAGTGCCTTCTATGATGGAGTAACTACATAAGTGGACAATGGAAGAGCTATGGACGTGATCTACGTGGACTTCAGTAAAGCCTTTGATATGGTCCCCACAACATTCTTGTGACTAAACTGCAGAGATGTGGGTTTGATGGATGGACTGTTAGACGGATAAGGAATTGGCTGGATGGCCATGTGCGAAGAGTCACAGTCATTGGCTCAATGTCCAAGTGGAAACCAGTAATGAGTGGTGTCCTTCAGGGCCCACTATTTAATATCTTCAGCAACTGCATAGTGGGATTGAGTGCATTCTCAGCAAGTCTAGAGATGACACCAACGTGAGTGGTGCAGTGATGTGCTTCAGAGAAGGTCCACCATCCACAGGGAACTTGACAGGCTTGAGAAGTGGACCTATGCAAACCTAATGCAGTTCAAAAAATCCAAGTGTAAGTCAGGGCAGTTCCCAATATCAATACAGTCTGGGGGTTGATGGGGGCATCCACAACTTCTCCAGGCAACCTATTCCAGTGGTTCATCACCCTTATTGTAAAGAATTTATTCCTTACATGTCCTCTTTCAATTCAAAACCATTGCCCATTGTCTTATCACTATAGACCTTCATAAAAGCTCTCTCTCCATCTTTCTTATAAGCTCCATTTATATGCTGGAAGGCAGCAATAAGGTCTTCCCTGAGCCTTCCATTCTCCAGGCTGGACAACCACAACTATCTCAGCCCTTCCCCATAGGCAAGATGTTCATACATTAGGTGAGAGACCTCATCTAACAGAAGATGTTGGAAGTTCCTTCCAACCCAAACCATTCCATGATTCTGTGATTCCATGATCCGTAAAGTGACGATTATATTAGTTTGTAACACAATAACTTTTTGGTTCTTTAGGATGAAACACAGAGTAGCATTGTAAATAATGAGATTTCCCTAAATGCTCACTTTTCTATAATCTTTCTCAGATTTATCATGACTAATTCACATTGTGCATTTCTAAAAACTGCTTTTCATATTTTATTGCAGTAAAAAATGAAGAAGAATGAGATAGCTAAATGTGTATCAAACATACAGAGGACAATTAGGTAAAAAAGAAAAGCACTAGCTTGGAAAATATGCTTTGAAATAATAGGAATGTTAAAAAATAGTTTTAAGGAATAAAGCCATGGAATATATGTAAATAATATCAATACTTTCTAATCTGGAGCCTGTATTTTCAACCATGTAAACAACACATATATTTCTCCTTCTTTTTCTTAAGTTGATGTCCTCTCAGCTAAAATAAATTAGCTTATAAGTGCTTGAAAAGTATATCAATTTACAGACATCATCTGCAGAACGTAATTGCCATCTAGTATTTCCAGGCAGCTTTGCCCATCTATGGGGAGAAAGAAATAGATAAGGAGGAAACAAAAGACAAGCAATGATAAAGAAGTGGAATTACAGAATGGTGAGAAGAAAAACTACTTCTATCAGTCCTGCCAGTTCATGAGAAACTGATCTGTAATTCTCGAATGTGACAAAACACATTCTCCTTAGAAAACCATAAACCACAAAGAAGACAGATAAATAGGGACCGCAGGAAAAGTGCCATGCCCAGCTGCAGAACTGTGAGTAATATTTCCACTTAGGTAGATCCTTGGAGTGTTTACAAAACAAGGGTGTGACGAATGCAGAAATAAGAAAAATATCACAGTTTTGTAACTGAAAAAATAAACCCCACAAAAATGAGGGGGTAAATGAAAAATTTTGAACCAATATAGTTTTCTGACAACCGGGGAATCCTCAAAGCCTTGCATTTGAGAAGCTATGAGTAAAACTGTTTAATTATTTCTTGTAACGTAGGTTTCTTTCTAGCTGATAGAAGCTGAGATTCTTTTATGGGTTTTCTATAGTTGTTTGCTTTTTTTAAAAGAGTAGAGCTCCTGCAATCCTTTGTCTATGACTCTTTCTTTGTCCAATTACTCCAAAGCAACCAGGTGTCTTTCTTTCTTTTTTTGTATTCCCACGTCTTCAGATGCATTGGATGGGAAATTGCTTTTCTCCTCTCTGTTGGAAATGCTGGGGTGTTGTTTTGCTTTCAAAAGCAAAGGAAGGAAACTTCATGGATCAGACTGAGCAGATTTTTTTTGTGATTCTAGGCATTTTAAAATCAAGTCAAATAAAAAATGCTATTGATTACTCATTCAAATGCAAGCATAATACTTTTAACTGCTTCTTTCAACTTTATCAACTTCGTTCTTTAGGCCTTTCATAGATTTTTATATTTCTTCTTCCTCCTTGAGATTCTCAGTTCGTTTTAAAACGTAGCTCTAGGATTTCTAGTCCTGGATCAACTCTCTGGAGTTTCAGATGAACGTAAGGAAGTAGAACAATCTCTGATGGAAGAGGTCTTAAATCAAATGGCTACCACCACGTGATATTGTCAAAAGCCTTCTTCTAACATATTTGTCTGCACAATAAAACCTTTTTAGAGCATCACTGGCTCCAGAGCAAAAGGTCTGTGTGCTCTTGGGCATTAATACTTCCATCAAAAGCCCTTTTCATCTTCTTTTTTTCTCAACTAACAAATTTCTTCTTTTTTTTTTTTGTTTTCTGTATGCAGAAGAAATAAGGGTGGTATCTCAAAGGAATTACAGCAGCAGATTAAAAGTAATATGCAGGATCAAATTTTCATTGTATTTGTCCGAAGTACTAAAATAGAATTAAATTCAGATTTATAATCACAAGGAATGAGGCTAATGAAAGACACCTTACAAAAATATTTCTGAAAAAAAAAACAATTTCTTTAATAGCCATTCAGGTTTGCACCAAATCTTCCAATGCCCATTATCCTCTTATGTGCAGTATTCTCCTGCACTAATAGATGCAGTGATGAGTGGCAGACTTTTCAGTCATGTCCTGTGTCCTGGTTATCTTGTTATCTTTAGATCCTGTCTCCTGCTTATTTCTAGATGCTGTGTCAAAAGCATGTTCTAAATACCATGAGTTTTACCTAACAGAAGAAAAGGTCTTTTCAAAAGTACGTATTATCACATCGCCAATGCTGTATTTAGGTCTGTTTTACAAACAGAGGATTAAGCTCCTCTTTTTTCTTTTTCTTTTTTTTCTTTTTTTTTTTTTTTTTTTTTTTTTTTTTTTTTTTTTGCAAAGTAAAGCTAAAGTTGGTGAAACTTGGCAGGGCTATGTGAAAGGGAATCAACAGCAACTATTATTTATGTTTCATTCTCTGTAAAATCACAGCACCTCACAACCAACTTGCATCAGTGTCAGACTTTACGCAGTCTGCAGGCACTGCAACAGAATAGGAAAGGACGAAAGCTGAAATATGAGCTGCTATATAGTGCATCTCAGATGAAATCTTCTCAGGGTGCAAATAATGTTTCTGAGCAGCATTAAAAACCTCAACACATTTTCTGCCCAGCACTGAGGAGAACCCATGTTTGTCTAGGTCCCAAAGGACAAGAAGATTTGTTAGGAGAACAGCTGAACATATCTTAACTCTCAAGTAACAAAGCACACAGTCCTATTACATGGGGGAAGCCACGATCCTTGGGTCTGATCAGAATGAAGCATGTGCCAGACTGATTTGGTGAACTGATGCTTTTGGGTTCATTGAAAACCCACTAAGTAAATGAAAAATATTGCATTAGCATTAATAAGCTTCAGAAACTAAAATCCTATGATGTGCAGAGCATGAGCCTGATTTCACAGTAAATCGCCTCATTGCAGTTTTTGAGCTGAACAAATATAATGAGATTAGAAATCCCCTCTCATGGATATGTATCATTTCACAATATTGTTGGATATGTATTGCTTATAGATTTGTTCCTGTCTGTTACTTACCATGAACTAGTAATTCCATCAGATGTGTATTCTTCTCTGATAATGCTTGAAACTGGATGGATTCAACCAAGTATTATTACTTGGAAAAGGTAACAACATTGAGTCAGTACTTCCAAGAATAAAATTGAAACGACAGACATTTTTGTCACTTCTGCGCAGTAAACACCCTGATTAGATTGTGACTTTCTGATTGGAGAAATTATGAAATGTTGGTAAGCAATTGCTGACATTACAAAATTCTGTTGAATTGTTTGATTGATCAATGTTTTGAAAGCCAAATTTGGCAGCACTCGTGGAAAAAAAGCAGAGAGAGTCTCAAAAAATACAACTCTTGAAGGGAAAAACTTCCTTTTCTGAAAAGGAAAAGATCTTAGTGAGAAAGCAAATCAAACCCTTTAGAAAATGGAAATCTCATTAAGAAATGAAAGCTGGCAGCAAAGGAAAACTGTAAGCCAGGTTGCTCATCTTACACATGTTGTGTCTTTAGCTGGATCACAGGACTGGCTTCCTTTGAATAGCAGGCTCTGAGCAGTCAAAAAATCTGTGGGCACATGGTCTGCATCACTTGGGACTTACCCACCAGAGGAAAGAGGTGGAGGTGTCAGATCTGCACTTCCAACCTCACTCTGCACCATATGACAGAGGCACAAGGGACAGTGCCCTAGAGGAGACAGCCAAAAGGGCTCTTTAACTCCATAAACCCTGAACTATTCTTAGATGAGTGTTACAACAGGAGAGTGGGAAAGCAGCCTGCAGTTCCTGGTACTAGGCAAGCTAAGGACTCCCATTCCAGCTTATCTGCAGATACACCAGTTGTAATAGGTTATTTTGTACCAGCAGAGCATTGCAGAGGTATCCCACTGGAGCAGTAAATCTAGTCCAGCGTATTTCATTATGGAAGGAACTGCTGAGCTTGACATTTACATGACCTGTAAATGATACTCATCTTCCTTATTTCACAGTAGGCTGCCCATGTTTGATGTCACCTCAGGGTGAAGTGGGTATGCTTGAGTATATACATACATATATATATATATGATTTTGTGAAGGAACCATAGCACCAAACATTTTGGTAGGAGACATCTGCTTATAGCAACTTTGATTCTTGGAAAAAGCAAAATTAACATTGAATAAATCCACATTTTGTCTGACAAAGGATCGTGGGATTTGACAAATTATCTTGACCTATTCTCAACATAGGTAATGAGGGGCTATTTCGGTGCTTAAACACAGCAACCCAGCCCCTTTTATGTGCCCAGATGTATCTGAGAAACATACATGAGACAGACAGGCCTGTTTTTCTTCTGGAGTGGCAACTGGAAGCTAAACAGATACCGTGTGCTAAAATGGCGTAGGAACCTGCCTTCAGGTACCTGGATAACTAACTCCCTGTTGCTTATGGAAGAAAACAGGAGCAAACAAACAAACCCAAACGCATATACTACCAGTAATAAAACTCGTGGCTGTGAGCACATGCCAAACGATTATTCTGAACCTTTACAAAGAAAGTTATTAACAATTTAATGTCGCACCAGTACTGAGATTATAAAACATATGCAGTCCCCCCTTGCTTCACAGCAGAGCAATGCAATCTGGTCCCTGAAATGCAAATACATGCTTTTGTTTGCCAAGGGATGGCTGTGGGTGTCAGGGTGTGGGGAGGCAGGGAAGGGAGCATGTTTTGCCAAAATGCCCTGGAGAGAACTGGGCTGCTGGTGATTTTCATTCCATCACTCCCAGATTGCTCTCCCATGTTCATCTGTTTGTCAGCCTTAGCTCCCTACATCCCTGTTCTGCTCCGTCCTCCTCTCCGTGGGATGTATATCAAGGTGATGGCGAGGATTTTTACTTCAAGGTCCAGCAAAAACCCTTTCATGCAGAGGATGGAGACTAGCTTGTCATTTGTAATTTTATCTGAAAAGATGTTCCATATTTCAGCAGGTTAGCCATTGCTGCCGCATGAGACAGCTGGACACCACCTGCATAAGATTCTTCCTAAATTGCTTGCAGGTTATTTACGACCAGTCATGCACAGTGATTAACCACACTTTTTTCTACATTTCATCACCTTGGTCTTTTTAACTTAATTTTTCACCTTTTCTATCTGCACTGCTCATTCTTCCTTTTGTCTTTACCCTATTTCAGTAGCCCTTTTCCCTCTTTGGAAATAAGAGAGCAGAAGAAAAAAATGCTTAATACTTTAAATGGACCCTATCCTCAAGTTCTCTAGGGAAATGGATTGTGAAATGCAAAAGCAAGAGGTGACTTTTAGACGCAGCTGACAAACAGGAGCCACAAGTTTCAGCACACAGTGGCTTTTGCATTCTCTTTGTTTGGATGTATTAGACAAGGACTCGGTAAACATGTACAGAATGAAAGGCTTCTGATTGCTGGGTTGAATGGCAAGGTTGGCATTCTCATTTATACAGCTATTTTATGCAGGCTAGTAGACAAGGATCCACAGTGACATACATATGATTTATGGCAATCCCAGATGAACAGTAGCAGAATTAGTGTCAAATATTATTTTTAAAAAGGAAAAGGAAGAGAAAATTTACTCCCTTTCCACATGTGAAGCTTATTTTTAATTAATTCTATTTTCTAAATACTGAAATTATCCAGGAACAACTGCAGTCATTGACAAACCTTATGTAAAAAAGCATTGTATGATACATATTATCAATGAATATGCAGCTATACACAGATAGAAAACAACATTTAAAGGAGATAAACTTGGTTCTTGTTTTGTTCATGTAAACTCCGCTAAGCTTAAATATGTGAAAATATCTTTGACAAACTGAACTGATTTGAACACCTTGTTTCGAAAACCGAAAAACACAGCTGGAAATTTAAAAAAGTGAAAACACTTTTTTAAGTGTTACACAATTTTAAGGGATACACAATTCCTCTACCTCTGTATCTTTTCCAAGCAAGTTGAACAATATATTTCCAAACTCATCTCTCTTCTTCTCTCTCTGGCATAGTTTCATTCTAACCATATGATCACTTCCACTCCCTCTTTTATATTAGAATTATTTTATTAGGCCCCTGTTTTCACCATATGCATGCTACATGATTTAGATTTCATGTACACTTTACTTAGAATATGACAGTTTGCAATATATTGTAATCTTCTGTATTACATGGTGGTTTTGTTTAGACATACACTTTATTTTTAGTTATATAACTTACTGTATGGTGATAGATTTTTGCCAGTTGAGTTCTCTCTGAGTAGTCATTAGAGGTAAGATCTTGCTTGTAAAGAGAGCTATAATGAATTACATAAAGATTCCTTTTATATCCTTCAGTTCTGCCAAAAATATTTTTTAGGTTGCTGGATAATTAACTTTTACTCCTCTTTAGGTACAGGCTGGAGTTCTCAAGGACCCACAAGATTAATGTACCATGGAATGTACCTCCTAAAGGAGAATGCCATTACCATTCAGCCTCTCATACTTCAGATGAGTCAACTATAAAATTTCAGTGACAAAAACACTGGTAAGTTTTTTTACTTGAAGAGAGGCAAAATAATTGTTTCTTCCATCTTGATATTTTCAGGTATGTTTGTTGTGAGCACTAGATTCATGCAGGATGCAGATTGAAAAATGATGAATTCAGAGAGCTTACGAGGGAAGAGCAAAACATTGGGACTATGTTGGAGACAGTGGGACAAAGAAGGGATCAAATAAGTCAATAGATTTATATGAGTATAAAAAGAGGAGCAGGAAGAGAAAGGCGTTGGAGGAATTAGAAAGCAGTGGAAGGGAAACTTTAGGAGTGAAGCACTGGCAACGGAAATGTAAATGTAGGGAGAAAGAGACCTGAGTACAGCGTTAGGGATGACAGATTGGACAGATTAATGAGTGCCTTCTGAGTCTAACTACTTTAACGTTATTTTCAGTAGCCAAAATCCAGTTCCTCTGGCCATTGCAGTAGTAAGATTTTGTAAGTATCTGAGACAGAATTTTAAACAGCCTCAACTAAGTAAAAAAAATGGAAATCAAAATAAGGAAATAAAAATGCAATTCTTAATGTTTTGTTAAAAATTTATTTTTAACCTAAGATCACAGTTCATAATGGGCTTGTACACTGCAGTACAATGCATGTCAATGTCCTAAATGCATGTACAATTTTCTAAATAAATAATGCTGACAAATAAAAGAGTTCTTCAACAAGCCAAGCCAGGAAGCAGATCTGCAATCTACATAATAGAAACCTATACCTATCCCATATTTCTGGAAAGACATAAATGAAAGTAGAGTCAAAGGGATATTTTATTTAAATCGGTGATTTTAAAGAATTTAAGACTTGAACAAAACAAGTCTTTTTTGATGAGACATGATAAAAATGTCCCAAATGTCAGTGTATGGGGTTTGATATAGAGGACTGAGTCTTGACATGAATAAGAATTTTTATAATCTTATAAGTAAAATAAGTAAAAGTGAAAATGGAAGCATAATAAGTAATTTTAATTTTCCAAAACTAGACCTAGAACAATGAATGCAGTGGTAGTGGCAGACATCACATTCCTTGATAGGATAAAGAAATATTCCTTCATCAAATCGTGAAGTCACTATGAGAAAATATGAAACTAGTTTTATTTTTAGTGAATGAAAATTTTTCAAAAGTAATGGGAAACTTCAGTTTAGTAAGTCAGGAGTGCAATTCTGTTGGAATTTTAGAAAAACAAACTTTGAGATATACTGGAAATTTTCTAGCAAGGTTGCCTAGAATGGTGAGTTCAAGAATTGGAATATGCAGAGGGTGCAGGATCTTGTGTCCAAAGTACTAGCATCTCTTGCCACCTGAATATCTGGAAAAAAATCCAAAACAAACCAAAAGCCTGACAGGGCTACAGACTTCCTAGGATGATTAAGCAGTTCTTACAGACATGAAGAGCAAAAATAGAGCACACAAACATGGACATATGAATGTAGCAGTTTTCTACATTTTAGCAGTTTAAAGATGTAGAAAAGACCAACAACCTACTGTGGACCTAGATCTTGCAAAGAAAATGAAAACATGACACTAATGTTTTTTTTAGCCATAAAGCAAGAAGTGAACAGAATCAGTAAAACCAGTGTACAGGATAAAATTAATGAAGTACAGCCAAATATTAGAAGATGATAACGGGATCAAGTAAGAAAAGTAAGGATAGAATAATGGGAACAATAATATATGGCATGAAAACGTATCTATATTTCTTGGGATAACAAAAGGAGGGGCTGAAAGACCAGCATGCAAAACCACAAGAATAAATACCTAAACACTACAAAAAAGGGGAAACAATTGTAAACAGTACCTTTTTGTGAAACTATGCATTTATGCTAGAAATTGTTGCTTAATATTTTCAGTGACTTGGTTATTTTTCTGTAGTGTTATACTTCGTACTAGAGAAGTGATCCACATTATACAATAAAAACATTTGATACTCATGATATCATAAAACTGTAACACTGGAAAAGTGGAGTACTAGGCATATAACTTTTCTTACAAGATACTGAGAAGCCAGTTAATGTAAACATTACTAATGATTCCCCACTGTTATCAATGAAATATTTATAAGAGCACCAGTTCTTCTGCAGTTACAAAATAAAGCTGTGCAGTTTTACAAGCGCGACTCGTGAACTACAACAAATTTGTGACCTCTCTAAAACTTTCACACCTGCGTGAGATCTGCCTGATATTTTAGGCAGAACTGCAAAGACCCACCTCAGTAATCATTCCCCCTCTTGTAGCATAGCACCTATGTAATCAAACAATTTTCCAAAAGTTTCACAAACAACAGGAGCCCCCTATGAAGAATCTTATAACAATCTCAAGATCTCTAATCAATATCTATAGCTATAATGGCCACAGGAAAAGATTGGAAGAGATTGAGAAATGTCAAGGCTCAGGTTCTTGTATTAATGAATGATTAAACAGAATTTCAAATCTGAAAAGCAAAGCACACAGCTTTGTACAAAAGAAGGGAAAAGAACTAAAAAGAAAGGGAATGGTCGCTGTGATTTGATCTGCAAGAAAAAGTGTCTTCCTGATTCCAGGTGTGGTCATCATTCTAACCCTGAGCATGTGGCAAGGCTCAACAGCAAGTCACCTTATAAATCGATCCTACTGAGAGCACTAGTGAACACTAGTCTTAGGTCTGCCACTGTATTCAATTAAGAAAAATGTTTAGGAAAAAAAAAAACAAATCAAATTATTCATGGAAGGAAACACACCCAACAC
>NW_010423237.1:0-217 GCF_000710305.1 Buceros rhinoceros silvestris
CGAGGACGCCGTTGTAGGTATCCACTGCATCGTCTGCGTCTGTGGCCGTCACCTGCCTCACGGAGGTGCCTGGGGATGGGGACGTGGCGGTGAGCAGTGTGGGTGGAGGGGACAGGACACCCATACCCCCATGGGGACGGTCCCTGGGCTCTCCCCAGGGGAGGTGGCCGGCAGCTCGGGGCCGTACCCGGCAACGCACCCTCGGGCACGGTGCCCC
>NW_010423237.1:511-972 GCF_000710305.1 Buceros rhinoceros silvestris
CGGCGCGACACAGTGCGGCACCCCCCAGGCAGGGACCTACATGGTACTTGTCGATGAGCTCCCGGTCCAGCGGCTGTGTCACCTTCATCCAGCCCGACTCCTTCTCGATGGTGAAGACACCCTCAGGTGGGGCATCCGCCCCCTGCCCCGTGATGCTGTAGAAGATCTTGGTCTCCTTGTCCTTGTTGGATTTGATCTGGCGGCCGGATGGAGCAGGGGGTTAGAGGGGTCCCGGGGACCCCCTGCCCACGCCCCGTCCCTGCGGGGCCACGTACCTGCACCAGCTTCTTGGGGAAGGGCCCCCGCTCGTTCTCAGGGCAGTTGATGGGGGGGATGACCCAGTCCCTCTTCTGCCGCCGGCGGCCATGGCCATGCTCGGGGAAGGTCAGCACAGTGCGTGCCACGTCCTGTGGGACAGAGAGCAGCTCGGTGCCAGCTCCTTGCCAAGCCCGCTGGCACGT
>NW_010423238.1:0-285 GCF_000710305.1 Buceros rhinoceros silvestris
TTTTTCCGTGCACGATTGAGTCAGAGAAACCCAGTTCCCGGTTTAGGAGATGAAAATTTGCAGCCTGCGGCGTTTGACGGGGCATCACAGACATGTCGGGGCTTGAGGTGGCTTCAGAATTCCACACCAGGACCTTGAGGTGGTTTTTCCATCGGGACCTTGAGGTCCTGCAAAGTTCATCTCTTAAATTCCACCTCCTCAAGTCATCTCACACCTTGGAATTGAGGCGTTTTCTTTCTGTGAGGTGGTTCAGGCCGTTCCCCGGGTACCGGCTGGGTCCCGGAG
>NW_010423238.1:866-1552 GCF_000710305.1 Buceros rhinoceros silvestris
CCCTGCGGCGCAGATGCGCCGCTCCCTCCCTCCCCCTCAACTCACCCTTCGTTTGAACTTGAGGAATCTCTTCTCCATCCATGGGGGTTTATTTTTGGAGGCGAGATACGGAGGCGTCTCACGCGCCCTGAAAGCCCTTTGTCTGGTGGGTTTTTTTTTCTTTATCCCTGAGTTTTCACCTCCTGCTGCTCTCGTCTCCACTGAACGCCGGCCAAGCTGGCAACACAGCGGGCCCCGGGCCTGGGGGACTGGGCTGGGAGTGAGCGTCTGGCTGATGGGAAGCACTGGCCTGGCCCCGGTTGGCTCTGGGGGCTCTGCCAGGAGGGACATTCCCCTCCTTGAGCCTTTTACAACCAGCCAAGGACCCGCCGGCTCCTTCTGCTGCCTCTCCAGGGGCTTTGTCCCGCCACTCACGGGGGTTTCTGGGGCTCTCCAGCCCTGGAGGGTTTTTCTTCGGACTTACCAGAGACAAACCCCCCGCAACGGGCACCGGGACAGCGCGTCCCACCCGTCTCTTCAGCTCGTACCGTCCCCTTCTCCTGCCCGCGTTTCCCAGTGGCGAGAGGTGACTTAGCCAGGTCCTCAGGTTGCCCAAGAGGTGCCACATCTCCCTGCGCTGGTGGCAAAACTCTCTGGGCGCTGCACTGACCACCCCCTTGAGCTAGCACTCTCGCTTCTGCTTTCCC
>NW_010423238.1:1616-1992 GCF_000710305.1 Buceros rhinoceros silvestris
TGGTGGCCAAACCCTCTGGCCGCTGCCCTGACCACCCCCTTGAGCCAGCCCTCTCGCTTCTGCTTTCCCTTCAACCTTCTGGGCACAGCGCGAAGGTGCCTCGGGCTGCTCTGAGGAGACACCGACTGCCACGGAGACGGTTCGTGTAGCTCTTCCTGGTCCTTTCGGTCACCAGGATGAGGAGGAGGTGTCAGAGAGGAGTTCTGAGGGCACTGAGAAGGTCTGGGGCCCATCACCTCGTCTCCTTGGGCTCCCCCAGTGATGTCCGCGTCCCCCTCCCACAGCTCCCAGTGAAGGGGATGGTTCAGGGGGTCCGTAGCTGCCAAGGGACAGAGGCGGCAGCTCTTGGGCATCGCCTGGGGGGGGGTTCCCACTC
>NW_010423238.1:2187-2565 GCF_000710305.1 Buceros rhinoceros silvestris
GGAGAGAGTAGAAAAAAAAAAACCCAGTTTCCTCTTCTCCCAGTGGTACAATTTGGGCCAAACTGGTGGCAGGCTCTTTGGGCCGGTTCCTGTGGACCTTCCTCCTCCTCCTCCTCCTCCTCTGGCTCTAGGGAAGGGTCCCACCCCACGCCAGGCCAGCTCCTTCTCCCCCTCGCCTCCATCCTCTTGCCGTGGGGCTTTCCCAGGGTGGGGGGTTTTAACCCTTTACACCCCGGAACGCTGGTTTCAGGGGTTGTGACAGACTCGGTCCCGTCCACCTCCATGCTCAGAAAAGGTCCTGAAAAGCCGAGAGGCACCGGTTCACCTCGAGGCGGGGCTCTCCCCCAGCCCCACATCACTCCCCGATGAATTGGGGTT
>NW_010423238.1:2795-3081 GCF_000710305.1 Buceros rhinoceros silvestris
CGGCTGCACCAGCCAGGCTCTACAGAGCTCTTTAGAAACGGGCCAAGACGAAAATATTGGACGTGGGTTTTGTGTTAATTCTGCCAAGCCGGCGGAGGCCGTCGGGGGTGACAGGGCGGGTGGCGAGCTGGCAGCTTCCCCCCTTCCTCTAGGTGAGACTCTTCTGTTCTGTCACCCCGCCAGGCAGTACCTGAAGCAGGAGAGTCTGGACAAGAAGAGGAAGGAGCTGGACACGAACGGCTGGTCCTTGCTGAGTAAAAGGAGTCAGGTGGGTTTGAGAAGGGGC
>NW_010423239.1:0-1264 GCF_000710305.1 Buceros rhinoceros silvestris
GGATGGGATCAGACCGGATTGGAGCCCTTTGGCCCGGATCAGATCGGTTCAGACCTCTTTGGACCGGTCTGAGCTTGGACCAGCTTGGCCCAGTTCAGCCCAATTTGGCCCGGTTCAGCCCAGTCTGGGTTTGGCCCAGCTCAGCCCAGTTTGGCTCAATTTGGTCCGGTTCAGCCTGGTGGGAGCTTGGCCTGGTTCAGACTCCTTTGGCCCCAGTCAGCCCAGTCTGGGCTTGGCCCAGCTCAGCCCAGTTTGGCCCAGTTCAGCCCTCTTTGGGTTTGGCCCAGTTCATCCCAGCTGGGACTTTGACTCAGCCCTGTTTGGCCTGGTTCAGCTGGGGCTGGGCTTGGCCTGGTTCAGCTCAGTTTGGACTTTAACTGGTTCAAACCTGTTTGGCCCATATTAGCTTTGCTTGGGCTTGGTCCAGCTCAGCCCAGTTTGGCCCAGTTCAGCCTGGCAGTGGTTTTCCTGGTTCAGAACCCTTTGGCCCTGTTCAGCCCAGTGAGGGTTTGGCCAGGTTCAGCCCAGTTTGGGCTTGGACCAGTTCAGCCCAGTTGGACCTGGTTCAACCCAGTCTGGGTTTGTTCTGGTTCAGCCTAGTTGTGGCTTGGGATGGCTCAGCCCAGTTTGGCCCAGTTCAGCCCAGTTTGGACTTTGCCTCGTTCAGCCCAGATTGGTTGGTTCATCCTGGTTTGGTCTTGGACCAGTTTGGTTTGGTTTGGGCTTGGCCTGGCTCAGCTCAGTTTGGCCCGGCTCAGCCCAGTTTGGCCCAGTTCAACCCAATTGAGGTTTATCCCAGTTCAGCCTGGTTTGGCCTTGGCCCAGCTCAGCCCGATTTATCCCAGTTTGGGCTTGGCCCAATTCAGCCCCTTTTCACCCAGTTTGGGCTTGGTCTAGTTCAGCCCAGTTAGGGTTTGGCCCACTTCAGCCCAGACTGGGATTGGTCTGGTTTGGCCCAGTTTGGACTTTAACTGGTTTGGCCTCATTTAGCCCAGTGTGGTCCAGTTAGAGTTTATCCCGCTTCAGCCTGGTTTGGGGCTTGGCCTTCTTCATCCCCATCTGGCCCAGTTTGGATTTGGCCCCGTTCAACCCAGTTTGGTCCAGTTTGGGTTTGGGCCTATTCAACCCGGATTGATCTTGGCCCAGTTCAGCCCCATTGGGTCTGATTCAGCCCAGTTTGAGCTTGGACCAGTTCAGCCCAGTGTGTCCCAGTTCAGCCCAGTTTGGGCTTGGCACGGTTCAGCGCAGTTCCAGCCAGTTGGTA
>NW_010423239.1:1308-3031 GCF_000710305.1 Buceros rhinoceros silvestris
GGCTTGGCACTGTTCAGCACAGTTCCAGCCAGTTGGTATTTGGCCCCTTTTGGCTTTGATCTGGCTTGGACCATTTCAGGCCAGTTCCCAGTGAGGATTTGGCCCAGTTTGGCCCAGTTCTACCCAGTCAGGGCTTTGCTCAGTTCAGCCATGGTTGGCCTTGGCCCAGTTTGGCCCTGCTCGGCCCAGTTCGGACCTGCCCCAGTTCAGCTCTATTTTGGCTCGTCCTGGTTTGACCTTGTTTGCCCCAGTTTGGGTTTGGCCCAGTGGGGACTTGGCCTGGTTCATCCCAGCTCAGCCCAGTTCGTCCCAGTTCAGGCTCGGCCCCAGGCTGGCCAGTCTGGCCCTGTTAGAACATGGCCCAGTTTGGCCCTTCTAGGTTTTAGTCCAGTTTGGCCCAGTTAGGACTTGACCCAGTTCAGCTCAGATCGGTCCCGTTTGGCTCATATTGGCCCGATTTGACCCAGTTTGGCCCAGTGTGACCCAGTTCAACTGAGTCTGACCCAGTTCATCTCAGATTGGCCCGGTTTGACCCTGTTTGATCTGGTTCAGCTCATATTGGCCTAGTTTGACCCACTTCAGCTCAGATTGGCCTGGTTTGTCCTAGTCCAGCCCAGTTTGACCCAGTTCATCCCAGTTTGACCTTTTTCAGCTCATAGTGGCCTGATTTGACCCGGTTTGTGCCAGTTTAATCCAGTTTGACCAGGTTCAGCCCAGTTCAGCCCAGTTCACTCCGGTTTGGCTCAGTCTCAGCCCAGCCCAGTCCAGCCTTGTCCCAGTCCAGCACAGTCTGGTTCAGCACGGCCCAGTTCACCCAGTTAAACCCAGCCCAAGTCTGGCCTGCCTCAACCTGGTTTGGCCCCGCATGGCTCAGATCAACCAGTTCACCCCAGTTGGGCTCCGCTTGCCTACACTGGGCTAGTCCAGCTTGGCCCAGTTCAGCCTGGTCCCAGTTTGGCCTGGTTGTCTCCAGACTGGTTTGTCCCAGTTTGACCCCATAGTCACCCAGTTTGGTCCCAGACCAACTCAGTCCGATTTAACACCAGCTGGTGTTAAATCTGGTTCAGCCTTGGCCCAGTTTGGCCCAGTCTGGGCCCTAACCCAACCCAGTTTGGTCCCAGTCTAACCCATCTCAACCCAGTTTGGCCCCAACCCATCCCGGCCTGGCCTGGTTGGTCCCCAGCTCAGCCCAGCCCATCCCAGTTTGACCTCGTTATGGCCTGGTCCAGTTTGGCTGCAGCCCTGTTTTGGCCCAGTTTGGCCCAGTCTGGGCCCTAACCCAACCCAGTTTGGTCCCAGTCTAACCCATCTCAACCCAGTTTGGCCCCAACCCATCCCGGCCTGGCCTGGTTGGTCCCCAGCTCAGCCCAGCCCATCCCAGTTTGACCTCGTTATGGCCTGGTCCAGTTTGGCTGCAGCCCTGTTTTGGCCCAGTTTGGCCCAGTCCAACCCACCTGGTCCCAGTTTGGCCTCATTGAGCCCTGGCCCGCGCTGGCCCAGTTTGGCCCAGTCCAACCCACCACAGCCTGCTTTAGCCCCAGGCTGATAGTTTGGTCCCAGTCCAAACCACCCGGTCCCAGTTTGGCCTTGTTGAGCCCTGGCCCGGTCTGGCCTGGTTTGGCCTGGTTTGGACCGTTTTGGCCCGGTCTGGCCCAGTTTGGCCTGCTCTGGCCCGGTGTGGCCCGGTGCGGCCCAGCCCGGCCCGCTCTGGCCTGGTGTGGCC
>NW_010423240.1:0-5352 GCF_000710305.1 Buceros rhinoceros silvestris
TATGCTTTGCTCATAGTCTCAGGATTGGGGGCAGAGAGCTGCAGACTCACAAATCCTTTAAGAGCCTGCTGCAGAGCAGCTGGGCAACTGGCACAGAGTGGCCTGGGCACCTCAGGAAAGCAGTTTCTCTTTCAGAGGGAAGGCTTGGTGTCCCCCGGTCGGCAGAACAAGGCTGTGTGTCACACCGCTTTGGCTGAAGTACTCCGAGCCATGTGTTTCCAAAGCTGCTGCGCTGTGCTCTCGCCATTTGCCGGCTCTGTTTTACACCTGGTGTTGTGGAGCACTTACCTAACAGCATGGGCTGGGAGTCAAAACCAGCACTGCCCCTGCCTGGCCTGTGTCCCTCAGTCATCCACAAAATCCTCTGTTTCCTTTCCAGGCGGAGAGCAGCCACAAGACTTGTGGGACCTGTGCTGACTCTTGCTGCACAAGATGACAGCAAGAGACGGGCCCCAGGATAGGTAATGTTGGGCTCCAGTGTAGGTGTGGGGCACATCCAGGACACCAGGAGGTGAGGGAACACAGTGGGACGCAGCATCTCCCCTCTCCTGCGTGCTCCCTGGGCTGCCAAGCTGTCCCTTCGCTGAGGTACTCTCTCCGTCAGCTTTTCCATAGCAAACAGGCTGTGAACAGTCCCCCGTGCTGGGGCACGCCCGGGGAGCGTGACTCCCTCCCAGCTCTGGCGACGGCTGCGGTGTGTTTGGGTGCCGTGTGCTGAGAAGCAGCCAGCCAGCCCCCGTCTCCATACGCTCACAGGGAGGGCCTCCCATGGCCTCTCCGCAGTGCCGCGTGTCCTCCAGCAGCCCAGACTAGCAGGAGCTGTGCAGCAGGGGCAGAGACAGGGCAATAGGTTTTGTCCGCCCTGCTCCTCCTGGTGCTTCTTGCTGCAGCGTCAAGGGCAGTTAGAAGTGATGCCCCTCCCCTGCTCCACCCAGCATTCCACTCCAAACCTCTCTGTCCCCTTCGCAGGTACAAGGCTGTCTGGCTGATCTTCTTCATCCTTGGCCTGGGAACGCTGCTGCCATGGAATTTCTTCATGACTGCCAGGGAGGTGAGAGCTTCCCTCCCACTGCTGCCCACGACCCTCACCATCCCTTATCATGTCTAGTGACCATGGTGTAGGTGTGGCAGCGTGGCACAGCATAGAGCCCCCACATCTGCCTGCAGGAGACAGAAGCGTGGGTGACCTGGATGGGACAGGTGGCACTGAGGTGGCAGAAGGGCTCAGCATGGGGCTGGAAGGGGGACAAGGGTGGCCGAGTGTGCTGAGGGGCGACCTCGCAGCACCTCGGCCCCACCAAGTTCCTTGCCTCGCAGTATTTCATCAGCCGCCTCACAGATTCAGAGGAGAAGAGCCACTTCCGCAACCAGACCAGTTCCCCTGCCTACCTGCAATCCATGTTTGACAACTTCATGACTCTCTGCGCCATGGTGCCTCTCCTCATCTTCACCTGCCTCAACTCCTTCATCCACCAGCGGTGAGCATTGCCCCATATTTGCCCCTATCAGCCCCCATAGGACCGCTCAGCCCTTGCCCATCATCCGTCCCCAGCACTGAGCCAAGCAGCAGCCCGTTCATTCAAGTCAGAGGCAAAACACCAGTCTCCTGTGCTGGGATTTGGCTGATATTCCCATGGGAGAGCTTGGCCCCAGCCTCACGGAGTTTTGGGGGATAGGTTTTCCTCAATGAGACCCTTTCTTGCAGGATTCCCCAGCAGATCCGCATCTTGGGCAGCCTGGTGGCCATCGGACTGGTGTTTTTAGTCACTGCAATCATGGTGAAGGTCACCATGGAGCCTCTTCCCTTCTTCATCTTTACCATGATCAGCATTGTCTTCATCAACTGTGAGTAAGGCAGAAGGAAAGGGGCACAGCCCCAGGGCTGGGGCTCATTGTCTCCCTTGGAGAAAAGCATGAACCTCACTGCAGGAAAGCCAAGGAGGGGGGTGACCTGCCTTGCCTCCTAGGGCAGGGTCCTTGGCTCCCTACAGAGGTGCAGTCTGTCCTTGCCTTTGGTTTCTCATCTCTGCTCACCTTTCCCCTTTGCAGCCTTTGGTGCAATCCTCCAGGGCAGTCTCTTTGGGCTGGCAGGACTCCTGCCTGCCAGCTACACAGCTCCCATCATGAGTGGGCAGGGCTTGGCAGGCACCTTCGCCGCTTTGGCGATGATCTTCAGTATTGCCAGTGAGTAATCCCTGCCCTGTAGGTAACAGGGCCTTCTCGGAGTGCTGCTGTCAACAGGATCCGCTGGGGTCCTAGGGTTGGGTGGGAGATGGCAGCAGGGCCTTTCTCCTCTCAGCCCTTGCATTCGTCTTCCTTTTTCCTCTATCTCCTTCCTTCCTGTGCTCCCAGTTGGTGCCCAGCGACCTGAGACCTTCATCGGTTACTTCACCACGGCCTGTGTGGCCATTTTATTGGCAATTTTCTCCTACATCCTTCTGCCTCGCATGGTGAGTCTTTGTCACCCTGATGGAGAAGGGTGTGGGAACGTGGGACCTTTGTGCACCACAGCACAGGGACCGTGGTCTGTTAGCATCCTGCCCTTGGCTCCTACCAGCCTTCACCTCCTTGGCCAGGGCAAGCTCTCCCCTGTTCTGAGAGAGTTCTCTGGGATATCTCTCACCTCAGATACCCCAGTATCCTTGGGGTATTGTGGAAATGAGCCCCTGGGTGAGTGGGAAGGCATCAATATCGGACTTACATGGAAGGAACTCTTTGCCCATGTTGCATATGCCCTTGTTGCCTGTGTCTGCTGTTACCCACGCAGCCCCTGTCAGCCTTCTTCCCTCACACATGAATGAGTTCTGCACGACTGTCTCTGCAGGATTTCTTCCGATACTACTCCATGAAGGACAAGACAGAGTACCGTGTGTACAATGCAGAGCTGGAGACCAAGAAAGACCTGATTAAGAAAGGTGAGGGGCTGACAGGAGGAAGAGGGGAAAAAGAGGAAGAGCTGAGAGGAAGAATGAGGTGCTATGCCCTCTTTGTGTCTCTCCCTGCAGATGAGCCCAATGGGATGGAGCAGAATAACTCAAAGATCATCCCTATCCACAACCCTGATGAGAAGCCTTCGGTTGTTGCTATTTTTAAGAAGGTCTGTGAGTTTCCAGCAACACCTGCCCCTCGTATCAGGGGACGGGCGCAGGTGTAGAAGAGCATGGGAAGACGAGACCAGCTCTGCACTGGTCTCTTGCCCTGTGTTCGGTACCAGCCTCTTTGTTTCGTCTGCCTAGCTCTGGGTCATGGCTGCGTCTGTCTGCTTTGTCTTCACTGTCACCATCGGCGTCTTTCCTTCCATCACAGCTAAGGTGTCCACCGTCCTCGGAGAGGGAAACAACTGGAGTAAGTGTGGCCAGGGATGGGGTGGAATAGGAGGAAACTGGGAACAAGGTAAATGGGAGAAAAGAAACTGGGTTGACCCTGGCTGGACCCCAGATGCTCTGTCATTCCCCCCACTAAGCTGAACAGGGGAGAGAAAATATAACAAGACTTGACTTGGGGAAAAAGAATTTATTACCAATCAAATCAGAGTAGGATAATAAGAAATAAAAACTACATCTTAAAACACCTTCTCCCCACCCCTCCCTTCTTCCTGGGCTCAACTTCACTCCTGACTTTTCTGTCTCCTCCCCCTGAGTGGCACAGGGGGATGGGAAACGGGGGTTGCAGTTAGTTCATCACATGTTGTCTCTGCACTCCTTCCTCCTCACGGGGAGGACTCTTCACACTTTCCCTGCTGCAGCGTGAGGTCTCTCCCACAGGAGACAGTCCTCCACAAACTTCTCCAGTGTGAGTCCTTCCCGTGGGCTACAGTTCTTCACGAACCGCTCCAGCATGGTTCCCTTCCATGGGGTGCAGTCCTTCGGGAACAGGCTGCTCCAGTCCTGGTTCCCCAGAGGGTCCGGCCAGTCCTGCCAGCAAACCTGCCCCAGTGTGGGCTCCTCTCTCCATGGTGCCACTGGTCTTGCCAGGAAGCCTGTCCAGTGTGGGCTTCCCAACAAAGGAGGTCACAGCCTCCTTTAGACACACCCCTTTGCTCTGGCGTGGGGTCCTCCACAGGCTGCAGGTGGATATCTGCTCCGTGGTTAAGCTCCGTGGGCTGCACGGGGACAGCCTGCCTCACCATGGTCTTCACCACAGACGGGCTGCAGGGAAATCTGCTCTGATGCCTGGAGCACCTCCTCCCCCAACTTCACTGACCTTGGTGCTTGCAGAGTTGTTTCTCACATTCTCACTCCTCTCTCGGGCTGCAGTTGTTTAGTTTGGGGGGTTTTTTGCCCTGAAATATATTATCCCAGAGGTGCTATCACTGACAGAGCCTGGCTCAGCAGCAGGTCTGTCTTGGAGCCAGCTGGTGTTGGGTCTGTCAGACACAGGGGAAGCTTCTAGCAGCTTCTCACGGGAGCCACCCCTGTAGCCCTCCCGCTAGCAAAACCTTGCCATGCAAACCCAGTACAGTATGCCGAGAGGAAGAGGAAACCACTGTGCGTGATGGTTTGGATGCAGACGCTGGCCTGGCTGGGAGACCATTCCAGGCCTTAGTGGGGAGACCAGGAGGACCTAGACTTGAAACGCAGTCTCTGTGCAATTGGCGGTAGGGCCTGGGGCACTGTGGGCTTGTCACGACCGTCTTGCCCTTCTGCAGGTCTCTACTACATCCCTGTGTCCTGCTTCCTGCTCTTTAATGTCTTTGACTGGACAGGACGGAGTCTCACTGCCTTCTTCACATGGGTAAGCGTGGGGCAGGGAACAAAGGCGCAGGCAGTCGTCCTCCCCAGGCGCCTCAGCCATGGCTCTCACTGGGGCTGCCATCCCCGGCTTGGAGCAGGACTAAGGTGCAGAGCTGACTCCTGCCTTGACTTTTAAGTCCTAAGCAGAGATTTGTGGGTCAGAGCCGAGAACCACAACATTGTCCTGTCCTCCTCCCACCTCTCTTCCAGTATGGATTGGATCAAGCTGCCCCCTCCATTTCAGCCTCTTGGTAAACAAACCCTCACTCCAGCTCTGCAAACAGTGAGAAAGAAGGTGAAAGACAGGGCAGCCCAAAATAAAACCTCTGGCCTACACACAGGACACAGATGCCGTAAAGAACCTTGTCCTGAGAGCAGGGCAGAGCCGTCCCTTTGTTCTCATCTTCCCTGCCTGGCTCGGAGCTGCTGGGGCTGAGTGGTGGGAGCTGTGATGGGGGTGGGTGAGGAAGGGGGCTCTCCCATCTGTGTCTCTTCCCACCCCCAAGCACTGTTTCTCCCTGTATTGTTTGGTCCGTTTAGAGAAGGTCCTCAGCACCAAGCGCCACAGGGTCTGTCCAGGCCTGGCTTCCCTGGAGCTGCTTCTCCCCTGGCCATCGCT
>NW_010423240.1:5517-8574 GCF_000710305.1 Buceros rhinoceros silvestris
CATGTTGCCTGGTGTCCAGGCCGCAGCCTCCGTGGTGGGATAACCCAGCAGGAGACGTTTCCAAAACAAGGCTGTGTGGAAAGTCTGACTGCCTGCGGTTTGGCCCTCGTTTCCCTGGTTGGGGCCCTGCTTGCTCCTTTTCTCCCTCCTCAAGCTGCTCTTGCCAGTTTGCCCACAGACAAGGCAGCTTCGCCCCCTGCTCGTGAAGCGTGCCATGGTTACACCAGCCCAGCGGCTCCTGAGGCAGCTGTGGGTCTCTCCTGACCCCAGACCAGCGAGCCCTGTCACCTGCAACCCCGGCACCTCACCAAGGGGAACCCAGACAGAGCCAGGTGATACAGGGAACTATCCACGCACCACAGGCACGTTTCCTACCTCAGTCCCAGCTGCAGGGACGACACGGGGGGATGGTACCTTCTTTGTCCCACCTTACATGTCCATGGACTCTGTTAGGATCTGAGGGGACTGTAACTCGGTCCGTGCCTTTCCCAGCTCTTTCTGAAACAGCCCCAGCATAATCCCTTTCCAGATTGCTGGATCTTGCCCCACTTGGCTGGGGGCTGGTGTAGGAGGCTGAAGAGCTGGTTAAAGCCCAGTTTGCAGGCCCTGAAGCGCCAGAGGGGATTTACCTCAGCCAGCCTTGTCCTGCTCAGTGGTTTGCTGCAGCAGAAGATTGCGTGAGTGTGCAGAAGGCTTGCCTTCCTGCCTGCATGTTGTTTCCAGCAAGGGTTTAGCGGTTGCTCACAAGCCCAGCTCAGTATTTTTGGCTTTAGTGATGGTGCTCTCCAGGTCAGCTGGGATAGGACTTTCAGACCTAGCAGGACCTCCTTACCGCAGCAGGTGATGATGCTGAAGTTTGTTGCAGCAGAGAAAGTCTCTCAGCAACTTTGCATCTCTGTGCCTCCTCCAAAGCCCTGGTGCAGTAGTGACAGCCTCTGTTCAGCCCCTGCGGGGGGGTGGGGAATGTCCACTTTTCAGCTGCTCAGTGACCTGTGTTTTTCTCGCAGCCCGGGAAGGACAGCTGCCTCCTGCCAGTGATGGTGGCCCTCCGTGTCATCTTTATCCCTCTTTTTATGCTGTGCAACGTGCACCCCCGTGTCTACCTGCCTGTTGTATTCTCTCATGACGCCTGGTACATCATCTTCATGATCTTCTTCTCCATCTCCAATGGCTACCTGGCCAGCCTTTGCATGTGCTTCGGGCCCAAGTGAGTAAGAGCTGGAGACAGGAGAAGTGTTGGTTACGCCCCCAGATGCCAGCCCCAGAGTGACTCCTGGAGCCTGGCTCTGGCATCTGGAGAAGGGGATGCAGGCACGGAGGGGAATGGCCACGCCACCTCAGGGAAAACCAGAAGTGTCCCAGCCTTGTGCCTCCATATCCTAGAGATGAGGAGGCTGTCATTTGTGCTCTCCATTTCCCCCACCTGCCACTGTGGGGAAGGGGTTGGACACCGCGGGGATCTGGAGTGGGACACGGCGTGGCACAGCACCCGCGGCAGACTGGGCGCCCTGCCCAGTGCAGGAGGGCGGGCAGCACAAGAAGCCCAGATGGGGCTCCACGGGTGTGCTGCTGTGCATGGATGCAGGAGTCACAGAGGGGTGTCCCTGGTGCTGGGAGCCCCGGGGCAGCCTTCCTGATGGGCTTTTTCTTTCTTTACAAGCCTGTAATGTGGAGGCAGGCTCTTGGTGTTCCTCTGCTGCAGAGGAGCACGGTTTCTGGCTCCTCTGTGGCTTTCCCCCGTCTCTGTGGCTTTTTCTTTCTTTACAAGCCTGTAATGTGGAGGCAGGCTCTTGGTGTTCCTCTGCTGCAGAGGAGCACGGTTTCTGGCTCCTCTGTGGCTTCCTCCTGTCTCTGTTGAACTCACGGGGCATGCGTCCCCAAGAACAGGTCTGACAGCTGTTTCTCCCCTAGGAAAGTGCTTGCTCATGAAGCAGAGACAGCTGGAGCCATCATGGCCTTTTTCCTGTCACTGGGTTTGGCCCTAGGAGCTGCTGTATCCTTTCTGTTCCAAATTCTTATCTAGCAGAGGCACCCAGAGGGTGCAGGGATACCAAGAGACGGCTCCGCATCCTCTGAGGCCCTGGACGCATTCGGCAACGTGAGGAGATTAAACTTCATGTGTGCCCCTGCCAAACCGCACTGCCATGGCAGATGTTACACCCAGGGATGGTTCACTCCTGCGGGGCTGGCCTGGCTTCTGCCACACTCGGCTGTGTGATGCCTTCAGGCCGACGTGCCTTCTCCTTCCCCATGCTGTGTGTGTGTAAGACCCCCGGGATCTCACAGAGGTCCAGCTGCCTCCCACGCTGCATACTTTCCCCAGCACAAGGCCAAAAGCCATTCTCAGCCTCCTCTCCAACAGAGTTGAAGTCTGGTATCCAGTGTTACCCCCTCTCTCGTCCTTGTCCAAAGGCACCTAGGGACTTGATCTCCTCCTCCTCCAGGAGGCCTGGAAACATCCCACGCTACTTTTCCTGTGAGCGAGACTTGCAAACAGGGAGGAGAGCCCCAGCCAGCCTCGCCATCCCCTCTGTCTGCTAGGCGCATCCCTGTCCCTGCAGCATCCCAGGGGCATCAACATCCGTGTCCCACCCACATAACTAGCCGACACCGTGGCTAGGCTGAGGGAGGAGGAGTTCTCCACACCCCCCCTTCTCCCCGCTCCTTGCCTTTGTTCCCTACTCTTTTTTTGGTGATTTTTCCAGTTTTCTTTCTGCTTCCTGGTTGTGTGACAAGAGGTCCCACAGCAGGCTGCAAGAGGAGATACGGCAACTCCTTTCTCACCCAGGCTGCCTTCCCTGTCCCTGTGATGGAGGGAGAGCCCTGACCTCTCCCTTGACTTTCCCATCCCTCCTCTGTGTAAATGTGTCTGTACAGTTGCTGTTTTCTATGAAAGGAATAAAACGCCTCTTTGGGTATGTGTGTGTCTCCATCAGCATAGGGGAGAGGGCTGTGGAGGGGCAGGGGTAGAGGGAGCGGGCACTGGGCGTTCCCAGGGGTGGTGAAGAGGCGCCCGTGTCCCCCGCACAGCCAGGCGCAGCGGCTCTCTGCGGTGGG
>NW_010423241.1:0-3630 GCF_000710305.1 Buceros rhinoceros silvestris
GAGGAACGGGCGCGACTCCTCCGCCAGACCGGCTGTGTAATTCTGAACAACGAAACACATCATTTAATACCGGTTCACCCTTCTGGTGAGTCCGGTTTGTTTGTTCAACCCCTCACAGCGCACCACACCGCCACTGCGGCACCAGTGCCGGACCGAGAGACAGCCCTAGTCCCAAAGCACCTTGCATCTAAAAGGTCTTGCCTGCAGTTCACCTTGCATCGGTACGATGCATTTCAACACGCACACGTCAGAACACGTCTGGGAATGCAAAGCAGCCTGTCACCCTCTAAAAAATGTGAAACACGGCTCAGACAGAGCAGGAGGTTCGGGGCTGCTTCAGAAGCCTCCAGTTACACACAACCAGGGCTGAGGGCTGAAGAACTCTGAGTCACTCCCGTCCTTCCTCCCCGCGCTCCCTCCTTTGGCTGGCTCGCAGCGAGTTCAGGAACTCAGAGCCTGGAGCTGAAAGACACGCATGCATGAAGGGACTGGCACCATTGCTCAACAGTGGCGTCAAAGTTTAGCTTCCCAGGCAAGGAGAGCCCATTTTTAAAAGCTGACTTGTTTTCTGAGGTTGTTGAATCTGACGGTGCTAATGCTGACATCACCAAAGCACGTAGCAGATAAACTGGTCACATAGAGCACTCCTGACCTTCACGGAGAAGGCAGGTGAGGAGCCAGAGCGGAGACTCTCAGCAGACTGAGAGCTCTTGCTAGCTGAACGCTTTTCACAGGTGAATGAATGACTGGCTGTCTGAAAAAGAAGAGCCAACACAAGCAAAGCACGAGAGGATGAGCAGAGTTCAGGAGGCTGACGAGATGAGAACACGTGCACGCTGAGAAGGGGCGTGTGCAGGGGTAGTGTGGACTGCTTCTTCACTCTTCAGGCAGTTGTTTCATTTTTTTAATATCGTGCTTTGGGGATGTCCACACCTGTAACACCCGGCTGCGCCAGTGGAAAAGGGCAAGAGACTGAGCAAGTGGGAAAGGGTGCTTCTGCCAGGACGCGCCGGGGTCTGGCTCAGGCACAGGGGCTGATTTTTGTTAAGAAGGGAAGTGCATTTCTGAGGCAGCTGTGTCCCAAAATGTTCTTCTTGTCATTTCCTTACAGGCAGTTCTGCTTCATGCGCTCCTGGGCGTCCTGTGCCCTGTCTGCGCTGCCCTGCATGCTGCCCGTTATCTGTCAAACAATCTCCTAACCAAGAGAGAACTGGTCCAAGGTCCTTCCCTCAGAGCGAGCCTTTTTAGACCTCAGACAAGCCCCACAATTCTACTGCGAGAAATTACATTCCTCTCGCCACATTTCTCAGTTACAGAATAGTTACTGTCATTACAGACTCAGAAGTAATCACGGAATTGATTTAAATAATATGATTGCATTGTATCCATTTTAAAATAGACATCCCTATATCGGAGGAAGGTATTCCATCTGGTAACCCATCTGCGACTCCATCTAGACAAGAAGGGAGTATTCATAAGAGAACATTTGTATATTTGAATTCTCTGAACATATTGTGACCTTCTGTTACTATTCGCATAGAATATCTTGATTTAAATATACGTGGGGGTTTTAATATCTTTCAACAACTGCAGCATCGGAAAAAAAAGTAGCAAACTCAGGAAGCATGAACCTCAAATGAACAGTCAGTGCCTATCCAAACTGCTCCTGCCTTTCATGGTCAGTTTGACACCGAGAAGCAACCTGGCACTGCAAAGTCCTAGCTCATTGCAGGAAGTCCTGTGTAAAGGCTTGGTGCACTCCTGAATGACAGGATATCAACATTTGTTTTTCCTAGAAATTAAATTAGAGGTTTAAAAATGATGTTTTAACTAATACTAATGTACTTCACTTTTTTTCAACAAGTGAAGCGCTGGGAACTTTAGTTTCATCTGTGCTTTAGGAGAAAGTTCTGTCTATGCTCCCTAATTCAAAGTGGGTCACGGAGGTAGCCGTGACTAAGACATAAATCATAACAATCCCTCCAGCTTTAATTTAGATTTTTTCTGAAAAGCGAAGGATAGGGGGTCCCTGGTTTATGTAGCTTTGACGACTCCGGTGAGTTATCCAGGACTTCAGGTAAAAGTGACATAAGAGAGTCCCCTGATTCCCTACTTCGGCAGTGCCGTGGGAAGTTCTTTTGCAGAGAGCTGCAGCACTTCGAGGCACCGTTGTACCTCCTCTTGCTGGGCGTTCACAAACTCAGTTCTGGCAGCAGGGCTTCGCTTAAGCGCAGCCTAATCAGCTACAGCTAAGAATCGGCAAGATTAGCTTCAACAGCGTATGTAAGGGCTTTGACCTACTTCTCGGGTTATTTTACCAGAAACAGACTGGAAACAGCAGTACCACATCTCCTTGGTACCTGCTCCTCAGAAATGAACCACTGCCTTCCGTCCTCTCCACCAGGAACAACCTTTGCCCAGCACCTAAAGTTCTCTCCGCTTGTTCCTCCTTCAGACAGGTTTCTTAAATAATCACCCTGTGACATCCCCTCCAGCCTTTGTCCAAGGAAGCTCTTTCCTGAAACCGCCAGCACAGTCCTCAGCTCCATCCTGCACCTATCCCCAGCGATACCCTCCCAAATCCTACGGGCTGGCTCCTCATCTCCACCGTCCCCAGGAGGGAAGGGGCGCAGCAGGGAGCGAGCAGCCAGGAGCCTTTTCTCTTTAAAGTGCCAGTGATCCTCACTCCGGATTTGTTACCCTCTCTTAGGAATGCTCACTCCATCGATGGCTGAGAAAGCTAAACTCCTGCTAAAGCGCTGACGAGTAACTACCTTAACTTATCTAGATCCAGAAAGGAATGCCTGTCCAGTGGTGGCTTTAAAAGTCAAGGAATTAAAGCAATACGCAAGACCAGGAATAGACAAATTACTGATTAATGGATGAGAAGACAGAAGTTGCAGACATCTTTTTTTTTCCTGAATGTCATTTACTAGGAGAAAGTAAAAATTCCTAAAAATGTATTTAATCAGCATAAATACTTCACCAACAAAGCAGCAAAAACATAACCATACATGTATTCACTACATGTGAGGTGTAGAAAAAGCCACTGGAAATCTTTCCCAACAATTCAGCAGACTAATTTTCTACCGGAAAATCAGTGGCTTCGTTGTTAACCATTCATCACACCTGTTCTTAAGCTTCCCCGCCCCACGCCCCCCCTTATTATGACGAGACTGTTCAGCTGGGAAATACTCAGAGCTGAAACTCACAGGCTGAACCCGTGGGCTCACTGTTGGCTCCAGTCAATCCGGGGGCTGCCAGCAAAGGAGCAGTCCAAACTGGCACTGCTTTTTTTCTTCCTATTATTATTATTTTTGTCTTAGTTTTCAGTTAAATCAACTTGCTGGTGTGACTCACTCCATCACCGGCATCGTTACTAGAGCTGATGCAACGAGAGCAGTGACATCACACCTTTTCAGCAGCAGCAAAGTCGTTGTTGTCTTCAGCTCACCACAAAACTGCACCTCAGAAAGAATACAGGGGCCAGGATACGGACAAGTGCGAAGCACAAGAAAACTCTGAGGAAAATAGCCCGAAGTCGGAGGACTGAGATTGCCCTGGACCAGCCCGTGGCTTTGGGACAGGCCACTGACAGCAGAGTGAAGGGTCTGGAGGATTCTGCCGCCA
>NW_010423241.1:3904-4173 GCF_000710305.1 Buceros rhinoceros silvestris
CCCGCTCAGCCCCACCCCGCCGTGCTGCAGGCACCGCCTGCTCCTCCCCAACCAGCACAAATGCAGACGGGCGGCATCAAACCCTCACAAAGCGCTCTGCTAATTTGACAAAAATGTAATCGTGTGCCCACACCCGCTCCAGATCAAATTAGCACTGCTGGGCGATGTGGCATGGCCCCGAGCCAGCGGCAAGGATGGGGGAACCACAGCGCTCGGCAAAAGGCTTCTCCTGCGGATGAATTACCCGCACGGGAGACGGTAACTATGGC
>NW_010423241.1:4309-11417 GCF_000710305.1 Buceros rhinoceros silvestris
GCGGGCTGCCCAGAACATGCCCCGATCCGCGCAGAAGACGCGGCGTAACCCCTTGCCAAACCGCCTTTCTTTCTGCCCTCGGAGGGAGGAGGTGCTGGGTTAAGCCTCTGACTGAGCGCACTAAGCAGGGAAGGGGAAAAAAAAAGGAAATGACATGGCTGAGGTTTTTCTTTCGGGCAAGTCTCTTATGAAAATAAAGGAGTGTACAAATGTCTTTGTTTCCCTGCCAACTTTTACAAGAACCAATTAAGACCAAGGAGAGCTTCATTTTCCTGTTTATTTCATACAGCGAGCAGCTAATGAATTTAACTGATTGATGATTTTGCAGCTGCCTGCTTTAATTTGCTTATGATCGAGAAGCCAAAAGTTGGTGTAACAGCAGTGAGTGGCCCGAGCCACAGAGCGGCCTCTGGAGCGTGCTCCAGCTGTGCGCTCCAGCTGTGCGCTCCAGCTGTGCGCTCCCTTCCGAGCACGAAACCCGTGTTACAACGAGGGTGGCTGTTAGTCGCTGCTTCTTTCTGTCCACAATAAGGTCAATATAATCACAGAGGTACAGAGCGCTGCCGTTTATCCCCTGCTAAAGAACATTCAACGTTCTTTTTCAACTTCGCGATTTATCTATTGATCGCAATAGAACATCCAGGCCACAAAATTCAGAGGTAATTGCCATCAATACATGAAGAGTTGTGCTTTACCGGAAAACAATCTTCGGGGCTAAATATTCCCAGGCCTTGGCACAACTCATACGTCTTAGTTCAGGCGAATGGACTACAGGGCGTTTATTATATTGAAGAGTTGTATGGATTTTACGGAAATCATAGAGAATTCAATACAGAATTTTACAGCCGCTATAAAACCTACAAAATAATTGTTAAGTTCTTTTGATTCAGCTGGTGAGATCGCAGCCCTCCATAACTCAGCGGCAGAGCTCCCGACGGAGACTGGCCAAACACCGGCACTCCATCACTGGCAGCTCTGATTACAAAATTTTCCCCGAATTGCTCTGTGTGACTGGGGAACCTCATGGCTCTTACGACGGAGACTGGCAGAACACGAGCACCCAATCACTGGCAGCTCTGATTACAAAATTTTCCCCGAATTGCTCTGTGTGACTGGGGAACCTCATGGCTCTTACTCACATTAAATCCTACAGGGTTTTTTTTTTCAGAAGTGGGGAGAAGATGATTCACTTCAGGGGAAACGAGGTACTTCATTTTCCCGCTTTCCTTAAAAACCAGCTCTTCAAACTTTTACGTGTTGTTTCAAAATATCGTTTCAAAATATTTTTTCAAAACAACTTACAAATATCAGTCAGGGACTGCCAAACCGTGGTATCCTCACACCAGAGACCCCAAGCGTGGAGCTCCGGCTGTCCTGATCCCCACCAAGCTCATCGCGTTTGCCCCACTCCAAAATCACAAGCCGGGCAGTGTGCGGCTTTTCCTGGGGAGCCGGGCAGAAGCCTTCTCCTCCCAGCGAGCAGGAGTTGGCCAGCAGCTCCCTCTGGCTGGAACGTGGAAGTATAAAGATTTGGAGTGTGTGCAGGGAGCCTGTGCCGCAGAAAGGGGAAACATCGCGCTGCAGTCTGTCTGTCCGTCAGAGCACAACAGGCCCATGTCCTGTAGGACTTGGTCAGGACATGCTGCTCCTGCCCGTGCCCATCGCCGTCTCCGCTGCTGGTGCCCGGCACCTGGCTTCAGCATCCCTCCTCATCAGCTTCCGATGTCACAATCCACAACAGACAGTCTGCAGGAACATTTCACCAACTCTTCCTTTTCCTGTCTGTGCATTATTCAACTCGAGTTAACGGGCGGTTACAAACGACGCACAGCCCCGGGTGTGTTCCTCCACTCGACGAGTGGCACTAATGACTAAGTTTGCCTGATGAACTTTTTGCTCGTTTTTTTCCAAGTTGTGTTTAGAAAGGTTTATTTCATCATTTCCCCAAATAGATGTTCATGCACGTAGACGTGATAAAGTGACAAGAAAACAAAAATACGTATGAAAATGACAAAGCAATTCCTTAGGCCTAAAGAAATCTTTGCGCTCCGCAGTAAAGTACCAGGATCTTTCTTTAGGGGCTTTACGCTCTTTTTAGACAAATTACAGGTGCTGCAGATTAGGTTTTTTCTACTTATTTTGTGTAATCATGAATTGAGAGTATAAGTAAAACCTCCTGCGTACGACTGAGCCCACGTCCTGTTTTTCCCCGGTTTCGGGTTTTCTATAAAACACGCCGACTTGCAGGTTTTGAACAATTTGCAAACGAGTATATTTATTCAGATTTTATACATCTTAGAACGAACTTGCTTAGTAAAGAATTACATTAACTAATATTCAGAGTCGAGGTGAGATTAAACATTACAGAAGTCGCTTATTTTCTTAGCCTCTGCTCGTAAAAGCAGCCTACCAACTTCTAGTCATGTAATTTAACCCAGAGAACTGCTGACGTATTGATTTATGTAGACTCAGCTGATGTTCTGACACATGACTAGAGGGTGTTCTCCATAATCCCAGCTCAGCAAAGCATGTCAGAACATGCGTAAAATTGAGTATATTCTTTGTACCGCTAATACTTTATGCCGATTAGCGCATATTTTCACCGCAAACACTGCGGTGTATCCTACACACGGTACGTATAGACTGCACATACGTTACACATCCGATGGAGTTTAAAAGCCCGCTCCCGGTGCTCTCTGCACCATGCAGAGGCCCAGCCGCTGTGTTTTAGGGCGCTGCACCCCCTGCTCTCCCAGCCTGCAAACAAGGGGCTCGCTCGTCTTTCATTAATGCAAAGCCGCTCTTCAGAAATCGATCAAGAAACTGTTCTCCGAGCACTCAGGCTGGCTTTTATCGGAGCAGAGAAGCCAGCTTCTCAGAGCTAATCCTTTCAGCATGCACACGTCTCACAAGAACCCTTTTCTTTCATTCGGTCAAGACAAAGGAATTGGGGAATTTCTGTAAACTAACCCTGCCATCCCTCCGTGGTGTTTTGGTGGACGTACTGGCAATGTTCCTTCCCGTTCTCGTCGGACTAAGCACACATCGGACTGTAGCGAGTCGTGAACCAGACAGGGTTTGTTTGGGGGCTGTGCGTTTTTTTGCTATTGTTAAAAACCAAAAGTCCAGCAAAGAATAAACCTAAATAGAACCAGAGGTAGTCTCTTGGAAGGAATGAAATCTCCTTGCTGCGTTTGCCGGGGTAGCCGTTAATGGGAGGAGTGGCAGAGTGACAGCTGGCTTTCCAGACTGCCAGGAGAAGTCATGCTACCACTAACCCCGACACGAAGAGCCGTCAGGATGCTCCGCGATGGAAAAACACGAGTCTCTGCAAGCAGTGACTCCTCTCGCTCCTCTTCGTCAGAGCAGGAGCCCCTGCTCCTGGTGGAGGTCCTGACGGACGAGCACTCGCCCCAATCAGCCGAAACGCAGAGGAAAGAGAGGATTAATTTTTAATGCAAGCTCCAATTCAACAGAGAAACTGAAGTAGCTGGTTTGAGCATCTTTTGAAAAGGCAGAAAAAATGACTTCTTGGAATATAAAGGAGTGACTTAATTTGCATACTAATTAGTATACTTTTTTACTACTCACGTGGTCCTCTGTCAAGTCTAATAGCAGTTAATATTTATTTCAACTCAACTCTTTTTGTGAGGGAATAATTGCCCCAAGTGGCACCTCAGTGAAAATAAACCTGCACAGCACAAAGGAGAGGTAGGCGGCAGGAGGGAGGGAGGTGTGCGAGAGCCTGCCAGGCCCCCGCACGTCGTCACCCCCACTGACAGAGGTGCCCCAAGTCACTCCGGCTCCCCCTTCTCCAAAGGAGACTGCTGGTAATGTGGCCTTCTTGTTGCTAGAAATTTCCCAGTAATTTTAGCATATATAAAAAAGCAACTATTCCACCTTCTCATACAAATCAGCTCCTGCAGCAAGGGAGCACGCTCACCTTTAGCATAACCAGAGGTAAATCAAAGTGCTCTTTGCCTGAGGAATGCTGGTGTAATGAAGACAGGTCTCATTTGTGAGCTCCACACTACAAACCGCTTTCCTGCAGTTTTTGACACCACAACACAGGGACATTAATAAGACGCTGCTGCTTTAGCCTAGCCGGTAAGCGGGAACTTCAGCTCACTATTTCCCTTCTAGTGGTATTTGATGCTCCCAGTTTTAATGTCACAAGACACCTTCTCCATATGCCCACAGGCCAGGAAAGAATCAGGTGGGACACCAGGAATCTTCTGAACCTAAACACAATTCCTAACCCAAACCTAACTCTCAGTCCCTAGTTACAGCACTGCCGACTTCATTTCTTAAAAATACAGGTCAGAAGTGCTTATAAAAACATCTCAAAAGTACCCCTTCGTGTAGAGAAATCTGGAAAGGATGTGCCATTTCACTGAGGTGCTGGGGCAACGTACAACGCATTAGGAAAAGTTAGCCGCCGAATCAGAGCACACCGCTCCGCTGTCTAAGGACGGGCCGGGTGGCTGCTGCGCTGCGCTCACCACGGGGGCTGCCAGGGGCTGGACGCTGAACGGTGCGTCAAGAAACGATTCAGCTGCTGAGCGCGCAGCGAATTTGTTACCTCTGCTCACGGGGGTCCAAACCCACATCCGTCACCAACACAAAGAGCTGTGAATTTTCAGCTTTAATAACACCGTTAAACTTGCGAGCTGCACCTCTGAAACAGCACCTGGGGTTCTCATATCCTCCCACTCAGATATTAAAAATATTCTGCGCATCAGCTGTTATTATGCATGCAAAAATGACACAAAGAGAAGCTTTCTCCACGGGCTGACACCAACGCCCTGAGTCATTCTAACATCACCGCAGCATGAGGAACTTTGTCCAGGAACCAGAAAAAGCCAGAACTCCCCTGACTGGGACCACCGAAGCCGGACGTGCTCCAGCAAGGTGGCTAGAGATGCGCTTTGTAAAGAATAACGGTGCGACAGGAATCACCTTGTCCCGCTGTTATTCCCAGCAACACCTTCAGGGCAGTGACAAACGCTGTCCTGAGCCGGCGCTGAACTGTGGACTCTGCTCAGAACCGGCCTCTGGCAGCTGGTTTCCACCGCTGGTCCCTGCTCCTGGAGGCTGCAACGGGTCACTAAAGCTCCAGCCTTAAATGAGGCGTGGGGGGGAATTTTAGGGCTGGGAAGCTGGAACCCTGTGGGATCACTGCTCCGGTTGCTGGTTTTGGCACAGAATTGGTGCGTGTCCGTGAGCCAATGTCAGTGTCTGAGCGACTTCACGGACACAAACCGGAGGGTCTAACGCCACGTCCTCTTTTCAGGGAAGAGAAAGGTGACTTCAAAGGACCACTTGAACAGAGCCCACTGTCTGCCCCGTCGTTATCAACTATGAAATCAGCTTTGGGCAACTACTCTCCAGGTGAAGCCTCTCAAGTTCAGGAAAATGAATCTGGGCCGAGAGTAGATAAAGCCAGTGCGATGTGGGTGCAAGAACGGTCAGAAACCCTTCCCGGAGGAGTCAGCAGGGGCTGACAGACACGCGAAACACCGTTCTTCAGGTGTCCCCCAGATCTCGGGCTCCCTCGTCCACAGAACTTTCCCTGCTGTTTTGAGAGAATGCTCAGGAAACCTGCGGGTGACAGGAAAGGCTGCGAGTACAGAGTACAGTACAGGACGAGTGTTAGTGAGAACCCACCAGAACATGGGTTGAGGGACTCACAGTGCACTCAGGTACAGGCAACCGGCGGGACGAACACACTGAGGGGGAGGCTAAAAGCTCTGCGGAACATGATCTGGGGGTGCAGGGGATGGCAAACCCAACAGCGGTCACGAAGAGCGTTGTATCACCACGTCGATTCCAAGAAGCCCGACGCAGCCCCCGGGCGAGGCAGAGGGAAGCGATGCCGCTGACCGTGTCAGCTGGGCTGCAGGTGGCTGGAAAGACACGGGATCCACTCGGTCACTCTGGGCCGACAAAAAATGCTGTAGCTAGGGATGTGCCAGGGAAACAGCAATGCCAAAAAAAAATGTGTAGAAAAGCAGTTTCTGAGGACTTGGCAAATGAAAAGACATTTTTATGTCACTTCCTCAGGTCAGAAGAAAAGCTAAAACTCTCTTGTGCTTGTCTTGATCGCGCACCCCTACAAAGAAGCATTTTCTGTGCTCCTGGGGTGTTTCCAAAGTGTCTTTGAGAATCCTGATTTCCCGATCAGACTGGAAAATGCGAAGAGCACCCCCGGCTGCTCGGCCCGGCTGGAGCTGGCCGTGCCCCGCGGTGCAGGAGGCACCTCGAGGTGCCCTGGGACGTGTTTAGGAAGCGCGGCACCGCGGTGCTCGGGGAGCTCCACGGCTCACAGGGAGAACAGCTTTACTCACACAGAATGCTGTGAGCGAACGCTTCGGCGTGGCTGCAACAAAGGCGAAATAAACTCTCTCCTGTGCACAAGCTCTTGACTTGCAGCAACACTCACCAGCAGGCGGAACAGGCAGGGTATAAACACACGTTCGTTTGGTGACAGATGTACTTAGGCTGAAAATAAGTGACTTATGCTCATTCTAAGGCTTAATTCTAAGGCTTTGTCTGTTGTCCTGAGGTGGGATTCTTCCTCACAAGCCTGCACAAGGAACCATCGCCTCAGGCATATTAATAACGCCTGGATTTATGAGTAAAGCGTGTCCTGAGAGCAGAACCCTTACGGACTCAGCCGCTGCCTGGGCAGCCTGCGCTCACTGTGTGAGAGGGTGTTTCCTAGTCCTTACCGGTGTTTGGGTAGCAGTAATTAGAGAGGACAGATCACGCGATTATCAGCGAGGCGAAACGCGGGGTGTTGGTTAGGGACAGGCCAGCCCAGACCGAGCGCTAGCATGACCCCAGGGAACCAGTTTCGACTCGTCGGATGGAATGTGCGCAGAGTGGACAGGAACCGTAAACACATTATCAATAATCGTCACCCAGAGCGTGACCCGCAGGAAGGGGACACACACTGTGCGTGTTCAGGAGAAGGAACAGGATGGGGTTTACCCCCTGCAAAACACGCTGTGTTCTCATAAACGGAACTGTGGATTATTACAGTGAAGTAGAATTTTTAGAGTGAAACTTCATCCTGCCCGAGTACAGAAAAGCTGTTTGTTATCAG
>NW_010423241.1:11545-12709 GCF_000710305.1 Buceros rhinoceros silvestris
AACGAGTGGAAGGGCATGGAGGGAACTCCCGACTGCGGTGAGGCTGGAGGAGTTCTGGCAGTAACTGAACGCACTGCTGACATAATGTCAGCAGGCCACAGCTGAGGAGACCCTCAAAGCACGCGGGAGAAAACCCAACACACCTTAATAACTGAAAAAACCCCGCTCTGAGTACGCTATTTTACTGTCATTTATTATGTGCTTGTTGTATCTTGAATTATCGCATGCACATAAAAAATAACGTGTATAAAATCGGTGTACACTGTGTACAAAACCATACCGTGAATGCTCATCACATTTTTATTTCAAGAAACGGGAGGAAAACAGCCAAGGAAAGCTTTTAGGACGAGGCAGCCGACCCAGCGTCCCCTCTCCTGCGTCCGTGAGTCCTGTGTCCATCCACATGACACCACGGGACCGCAGGAGGAGCAAGGTGTGCTTGTCAACCTTGTAGCTCAGGGGAAAGTGACCACCAGGCCACAGCTGTAAACATCTGGCTTCTGCAACTAGTTCACACAGGCAAAAATCCTCCACACAAACCACCGATTCTTTCCACAGGGGTCCTCCACAGCCCCCGTGTCTGTCCCTGCCTGTCGGTAACTGTCACCACGAGCACTCTCAACCATGCTGCTGGTGAGCAGCACCCAGCGGAACAATGTGTTACGGGAAATTAAATCATGTGGATCATTTTGCAAAATCTGGTTTTAAAGTAGGTACAGGCACTTCATGTATTATTCAGAGCACAGAAACGTTCTCTCACCTATCGTGCTATATTTAGGATTTATTTTTTAATGATGGAGAAACAAAGCGAGATGAAAGGATGGGGAAAAAAGGCAGCTGCAGGCAGAGACAAAGGGAGGCTTAGTCCTAAAACCAAAGTTCAGTCCTAAGTGTCCCAGCCAACGCACTGTGGGGCAGACCTCATGAATTATTCTACTTCTTCCTTAAAGGCCAATTCCCGGAACTGTGTGGTTTGCCGGGCATCTTAATTTTTCTCCTTAACAAAAAATACATGGTTTTATCTCTTTGCCATGCAATAACGCACTCCTCCGCACTCTAAAAAACGAGCGGCACGGGCTCAGATGCGAACACGAGCTCCTCGGTGCACCGCTTCTCACAGACGACACGTTTTAAACCAAAACTCCGCTCCGTGTCTGATTTCCG
>NW_010423242.1:0-13419 GCF_000710305.1 Buceros rhinoceros silvestris
GGTGGGGGTGGGGCGGGTGAGAGGGGGGAAGGTGGGACGGAGGGAGAGAGAGAGAGAGTGAGAAGCAAACAACAATGCTGATACAGCACAGTTTTATCGGAGAGAAGAGAGGCACGCACACCAGCTTTCCCGCAGGCTTGATCTTCTCAGGTGTCGTTATGAGCGGTAGGTCCTGCTGAGGCTGGTAGCAAAACAGAAGCTTGAAGGGGCTGTGATCTCTTGGAAGGGAAGCATTTGCACAGCACTGTATAATCGACCTTCAATTGACAAAGAGGCCTTTCTGAAAGAGGAAATTGGTTCTGCAAGTATTAATAAATTGTTACAAATTGTCATGATAATGAATCTTAAAGAAGGCAGATAGATGAAAGTAAACCAAAGCAAAAACCTGACCTCTCAAGGTCCCTCACCAAACCCAAATTAACCAGGTTACAGACTTGTTAACTGAGCAGGGAGTGTTGTCTTAGGACATAGGTACTTACATTTTGAATTGATTCTCTATTGTCAACTTGATGTGTGTGGGAGGTAAAGTGAACTTTCCTGAAAAGTTCTCATAAGAGCAGTTGCTATTCATGGTTCTTCTGGTGCACTTGAGGCATGTGTTTGGGGAAAAGGGAAATGACACATTAGTGTTTTCAAGTCTTCTAAATGAGGGAATTGCCTCACTTTTTTAAAGCAACACATCTTTAGATCATATGCAGTTGTTTGACTGCTGGAAAGATATTCTTAACTTCCCAGTAAATAGAGTTTTCTTATTTTACAAAACTGTAATTTTGTCATAATTGCAAGCATTTTAACTGAAATGCTAATGATAAAAAGAGTATTTATATAAAGGAGTTGATTATGCCTGATGATACAGGATTAAAATTAGGTGAAAATGTTAATGTTCTCCATCATGCTTCCTTACAGAGACATGTATGCCTTTATTCCAGTTGTTGCTATAATAGTCTGCAGACCAATTCAGGTGGTGTATGATTGCCAGTACTGTAGAGATTGACACGGATCTAAAAAGGAGCTGTGTTTAGAGACAAGAATTGATCTTTTTGCCACACTTTTTGCAAGTGAGTCTCTTTCCTCCTTGAACTTACCTCAGTGTAGAAGTAAACTTAATGAAGCCATTTCCCCCCAATATCTAGCCTTCTAGTTCTTAAACATTAAAACCAAAGTGCTGTTAGCTGTATTTTGATGAATAAATTTAAGCTGAATCTTAAAGTTTTACTTAAAAAAAGGCTTCCCTTCCAAATGTGTTTCTATCCATAAACAGTATTTTTGTGAAATATGTTTTTACTGTAGGCTAGACATTTCCTTCATATAGGGTATGGCCATAGGTATTCAATATTTATGCCTGTACTTAATTGCATACACAACAGTTTCACGAAAGTAAACAACAGTACTTGTGTGTGCGGAAAGTTTAATGTGTGTGTGTGTTTAGGATTTGGCCTTAATTGCTAGTTTATAATCTCTAAGAATTTTCTGTCTGGACTAGAAATGTTTTAAAATCCATCTTACTTCTACTCTGTAGATTTTAGACATAATACCCAGTAACTAAAAGCTTTCAGTGGGTAGTGCACAACTAGTTACTGGGCCTTCTTTGTGGCTCGTGTTTTATCGTTGCTTGAGTACCTCTAGTCACCTTTCACTGAAGACTGGGTGAGAGGATGTTTGGCTGCTGCCCACTATGCTCTTAAGGAAGAAAGAGTCTGTGAGGCTTCTATATAAATAACATGGCATTTAGTAATGAGAAAGTTAGCAACTCTGTTAATTGCTCGTGAGACATATCTATGTAGAATTATGCCTTGAAAATTTCTTTCAAGTAATCTCTGTATCTCCAGTCTGAATTTTGTATCCACTAGCTATGCAGACTCATTCTGCAGCTGAAAGCAAAAAATACATATTCCAAACATTGTCTCGTCACAGTTAGTTCCTCCTGTTATAGTCCTTAGAGAAGATAATTCTCTCATTCTGAGATGAAGGAGTCCTGTCACCAAAGGAATGAAATAAATTACAGTGGTATTCAAAGGATAAAATGAAAAGGCAGGTGTGGAGATCACAGATGAAACTTTAGTCAGATGAAGGAAACAGTTATAAATATGCAGTCTGGTTCATAATGTAGAAAAAAGGGAACTGGTGCAGTTCCCAGACAGTGTATGGGTACAGTTTGAGAGGTTTATAAATATTTGGGGTACTTTTTCCCCTCTTGCATTGAACACTGGATTTTTCAAAAGCTTTCTGTCTAAGGTAGGCACTTATCTTCATTTACAAAGTTGTTTTGAGAAGCAGTGAGGACCCCTTTTTGTATTGTTAAGATGTGTTGTTTACCATATTTTCCTAAATTGTGCTGAGGTCAGTCTGTTGGGCTTTGCCTTTCATGTGTTCCCCATACTTGGGTCCAGCAGGCCTGCTCTGACAGAAGCCAAGTTCACAAGCCACTGGGCATTCACTGCAGGTCACCTCTCAGTGTCACAGCTGTCTCCTTGCTGCTCATGTGTGTTGCTGCAGACAAATCTCCTCTGACTCAGAAAAGGCATCTTCTGGGACAGTGTAATGTGTTTGATGATGCAGTGCCTCTCCCTGAAGAGCACGAGGAAGAAAACTACCATGGGTGTTTACTGTGGCAAAACACATCTGTCATATGTTTTGGGAGAGCGGGGAGGAGGTTAACAACAACAATAGGAGGCAGTGAGGCCAAATTTGCATGGCCCAGCCATATGGCTGTTGAAATATTACTGTCAAATCACTTCCTGTTGATGGGTGAAGAGGGCTGGGGTGTGGTCTGTGGGACAGCAAAGTGGGAGGTGTTACCCTTTGGAGGAGAGGGGAGGCAGCCACCTTTTCGGCATGGTAGGGGCTGTATGAGGTACCTCCTTATTCTCCTGCTCACTGGCAAGGGCTGTCCCTCAGCTGCACTGTTGTTTGATGCAATTACGTACCTTGGTTTTGTTGCAGTTTAGTCCTCGAAATGCCCAGGAGGCTCCAAAATAACAAAGATACTATTAATTAGAAGCAAAAATGAATGTAAGCTTTAAAACAGTATTTTCTTTGCTCATCTTTTAATACATGTATGTATCTAAAACTACACCTTCAGTCTTCAAGTTATACAACAGCTTAAAATGTTTTGATAAGTGATAGCTGAGGTTATTGTAAAAAGGTCTATGTAAATCTCCTTTTTCCTTCCCTTTTTGTTTGTTTTGCATATTTGAGAACTGTTGTCACAGTCAGTTTCATTGCAGTCCTCCAAGGTCACTGTTTTACCCATCCAGTCTGTTGGATGTTTTACCCAATAGTAAGGAATTACTTTAAATAGTAAGAAAAACCTGAAATGATTTTCGAATCTGTAACAGCGAACATAAGAATTAGGACTGATCTACCTGCTGTACCTATTCTACCCCGCTTGTTTGAAATTGAGCAGATTTCACCCTAATGGTATCTCTTAAAAATGGGGAAAAAAAGAGAGAGAAGAAATAGCAACTAAATGAAAGACCCTATAGCTAAAAGCCTAATGTATAATAGAATATTCTTCTGCCATTTGTGCAAATCAGCAACAAAAGAATAAAGACAATGCATTGGACTAAAAGCTAAACTTTTCTGGTGTAAGATGAAAATTTATCTGGTTTATTGTACTTTAAAAAAACATTGTGTTTTTCTTCTGCTAATGAGTGCATGCCAGATTATTGTTTACCAGTTATGATTCTAGTTCAAATCAGAATTGAAGTTGGCAGAACATAAAGGAAACTTCAAGTCAGCTAAATATCATCATCCAGAGCTTCATTTACTGTGTATTTTTGTAACTTCAAAATTGCAATAGATCGAGGAACAGGCATATTAGGGTCACCAGCACATATGGTATTCAGTTCAAATAACTCATGTTTTTATGGATTCATCCTATTTAAGCAATGATTAAAATCTCTGTATTACTGCTTTTAAAATTAAAAATGCAATTGTCTATTAAAAATGGAGATGTTCAGAGCGGAATGCTATTACGGACTTCTCTGAAACTTTTTTCTGGCCTCTTCGTATTTTTGTATGACCAGCACCCAGTTAACCAGTGGTAGAACCTGAATAACTGAATGCCCTTCAGTGAGGAACTGCACGTAAAGTGCCATGCTTTTCCCTTGTGAAATGACCTGCCTGGCTGGGGCGGTGTGAAATATTACATTATGCAGGTGTTTTGCTCAGTTGACATGTATAGCCGTTTCACTGGATCTTAACTTGGACTGTCTGAATGTGGGAGTATGAAGAGGTTGAGAGGAACAAGAAACTGAAATACTCAATTTGTGTCAACGGCACGTTGACGGTTATTGCTAGGCTTGACTTCAGCCTGTTTTCGACACTTACCAGCAGAAGTCAGAATTTGTACAGTGAGGTCTAAATTGTTGGTGAATCCACAGAAACTGCCCTTGGGCAGTACGAAGGAGCTTGAGTAGGTACACATCACCTGTCTAAGCATTACTGAGGAGTACCTACTAAACAAAATTTGTGTGGTTTGCATTCGTAGAATTGTAGAATATCTCAAGTTAGAAGGAACCTGTAAGGATCTCTGCCTGCTCCTCACAGGGCTACCTATAACTAAACCATAGGAGTAAGAACGTTGTCCAGATGCTCCTAGAACTCTGACAGGCTTGGTACCGTTGGTGACCACTTCCCAGGGGAGCCTGTTCCAGTGACCAACCGCTCTATCAGCGGAGAACCTTTTCCTAATATGCAGTCTGGTGTTGCTCTGGCTGTCTGTTCCTCCTGTAATAGAACGCTTGGCTCTGTTAAGCAAATCAGCCATGTTTGACCGAGTGTTAATGTGCTCAGAGATAGGGGATTCCTATAGGTGGTGTGAGAATTAGTGCCCGAGGAGATGAAGGAGACTGAAGTCATGCCGCTCCCTCCCCGGATGGGAAGAATACACCTCTTGTTTCTGTGGGGCAGCAACCAACTTAGCAGTCAAGTACGTGCTTACTGACTGGCCAGGCAGTATGTGTTGTAATCCTCTGGGTTACAGCAGAAGTTTGAGATTCTTCAGCAGACATGGGATATGAAAGTGTTTGAAAAAGAAAAAATTTTAAAAAAGGCAGTCTGGTGTGAACTTCATTTAGAGGCTGTTGCAAACGCCTATTTGCAGAAGGGGTATGCACTTATTCTTTTTAAAATATGCTTTTGACTGTAATTGTGAAATGCAGATAAAGTTATAAATCAGTTAGCGAACTGGCTATTTTAAGCCCATCTAGTCACGTTTCCAGAGATTAGATTTTTAAAAATGAGATATTTTAGATGGATGAAATGAGCATATACCACATGGTAGAGGTATGGAGCAGCTTTATAAGTTGTAAGTTTAAAGCCTTCTGTTTACGATATGATGTTTTGAAATCTAATGGTGTACAGTATTTGTCATGCAGTACGTCATTACAAAAATGTAGCACAGTCCTAAGTGACTGCAGAATTGCTGTGCTGAAGGAATAATCATCAGATAAATTTATTGTTTACCAAGCAACCAGAAAATTTATAATGATAATTAAGACTTACGTAGTTCATTTCTGTAATGCTTGGACAAGGACTTCTTGTTACTAAGCTATGTACAAAAATGTATAAATTCCTTTGAGATACTGGTGTGTAATGCATAATACATAAATACTTCTTGGATTTTAGACCATATTTTCACCCTAGCCCACAACAGAAATGTAGATTTTCTTCACGTTTTTATTTCTTTTGTTTTCTATTATGGCATTTCAAAACATCGTTTCTATCTAACCAAATGCCTACATCCATCAATATGTGCATTTTTAAAAATTAATTATGGTATGGTTCTTATACAGATTGTTCCTAAGAGGACAAGCAGCATTCTGGGGTGCATCACACACAGAGTAGCCAGATGCTAAAAAGAGGTGATTGTCTCGCTGTATTCAGCATTGATGTGGCCTCCCCTAAAGTACTGTGTGCAGTTCTGGGCCCCACCATTTAAGAAGGGTGTGAAGGTCCTTGAAGGCATCCAGAGGAGGGCAACAAAGCTGGTGAAAAGCTGGAAGGAATGTTCTGTGAGGAGTGGCTGAGGACTTTGGGCTTGTCTAATTTGGAGAGAAGGAGGCTGAGGGGTGACCTCATTGCTCTGTACAGCTTCCTGAGGAGGGCAAGTGGAGAGGGGGGTGCTGATCTCTTCTTCCTGGGATCCAGTGACATGGAACCGGTTCAAAGCCACATCAGAGGAGGTTTAAACTGGACATTAGGAAGCATTTCTCTCCTGAGAGGGTGGTGAAAGCCTGGAAAAGGCTTCTTGAAGAGGTGGTCAATGTCCCAAGCCTGTCAGTGTTTAAGAGCATTTGGACGATGCCCTTAACATGCTTTAACTTTTGGTCAGCTCTGAATTGGTCAAGCAGTTGGACTAAGTGATCATTGTAGGTCCCTTCCAACTGAAATATTCTGTTCTCTTCTGTTCTTTAGCATTCTTTAGCTGTGGAACTCCTGTTAATTTTGTTACATGATCTGTAGAGCTTAGTATCTCAAAGATCAGGCTGAACATATATCCTATAACCACACAACAGAAAACAAAAAAATACCGAAGCTTCCCTTTAGACGGGAACTTGATAGAAAGACTGCTTCGTGTTGGGGGGACGTGACAGTTCAGGTATTTTGGAACATCCATTCTTGGCAGTCAAGACAAAGAATTTGACAGAGTCTGTTCTCAATATTGTTTTCCAGGCATAAGGAACTTTATATTCCAGTAGTGATGACAGTGTAAAAACCAGTATGATACCCTAATACCACCTGTGTAGATGGGGCTATTCAGCTAGAGGTGCTGCTGTGTATGTTGGTTTGTTTGTTTTAATTCAGTTGTAATCTGTTTAAAACTTGGTCCATTTACCTCTCCCCTTGTAAGCCAGCAAATACCAAGTGGTTTGAACTGCTTTATATTGGATTATAAACCACTTCTCCAGCAATGAGGTGCTTATTAGCACAGCAAGTTAGTACCCTCTTGCTAGGTATAGCAGTGAAGAAATGGTGCTTTAAGTGACCATACTGCGTGGTTTGATGGGATGTGATCCGTGGATGGCGTGTTAAAACTAGAGAGCCTCCCTTCACCTGCTTTTGGTTTATATCCATTTCTCTGAGGAATTATTAACAGGCGCTGAAGGCACAAGTAGTGTATGGCTCAGAACGCCCAATGCACAAGGACAAGATCAAACATACTTTTTTTAAAACAAAAAACCAAACAAAAACAAATACTGGAGTTGGACTTCATTGTGACTGAGGAGTAATCTGACAGTATTTACTAGATTTTAAGTGATAGTGAAATAAAACTGTTAATAATCACATCAACTGTTGTTTTTCAATCTGTTTTTCAAGTCCTTCCACAGGGAGGACACTAGCAGAATGAGGAAGGATCAGGAAACTATATTAATCAAACGTTAAGCATTGTTGAGAGAGGTATGGCTGGGGATGCTGTGCTCAGAGATACAGACACTCTTCTAAAATAAGTAAGATTATTTTCCCCTCCTTTTTTGATTCATATCAGTGCTTATCCCATCCTCCACATCATGTTTGTTAGGCTGAAGATTTTGAAAAGATAACATTTGCTTTCTCTCGATATCAAGATCTCAATCCCATCTGCGTTGACATTTTAGCTTTGAGGGAGAATGCATTGTGTAAAGTTTCCATTAGCCTGCAAAATATTAAATTAAGTGTTGAAAACATGAGTTGTTTTTGGTGAGTGAAGCAGAGCAAGCCACAGAGATGATTTGTACTCATCAAAATTAGATAACAATTTTTTTAAAGTTAGACGCAGAACTTAGCCTACCACTCACTTTCCTTTCCTTCTCTTTATCTTTCTTCCGAAAGTGAAATACAGTGAACAAAGGCCAAGTTCTTAGTAACCCGAGTGAAAGCATAACTATAATTTGTAGTTGGAAATACTGTGAGTACCATATGTGGTCGTATGTTCCTTTGGCAAGATGCTGCATTCTCCTTGAACATATAATTATGAATCATTGCTTAATAAGGAGAGAACTTCTTTGTCAGATGTTTCTCTGTAGTGTTAGGCTTTCAAACTGCATGTTGTAATAGAATGTTTCGGAAGGTATCAGAAGATTCAGCTGCTGCATTTTTTTTTCCCTGATGGAAGACAACATTGCTACAGCATTAATTGTAGTCTAAAATAGGTAAAAGTGTAATATGCAATAGAGTGTGCATAAGCAGTGCACCAATGTAAATGAAATCTGTCTTGACATGCACTCGTGATAACATTTTTCCAGCTTGTTTACAAAATGAAAGAATATCTGTCTCTGGTAGAAAATTCTGGGTTTAAAGCAGTCTCCCACTACCCTTTGAAGTGTTCAATCCTCCTAGGTTTCATTTTTTTTGGCACAAGAGTAGTGGATGTTTAAGAAGCCAACAACATTAGCTTGCGCAGGAGCGTTCCTGTCTTATTTTTGTTTCTAGGTCTGTTTCCTGTGTTGGGGGAGGAGGAATGAGAGCACAGCTGCTCCTGAAGTTCAAGATGAAGCTGCTTCTGCTTCTTTAGTGTGTTTTAAGCCTTGGTCACAGTTTCTTACTGGAAGTCTTTAAATGAGCTTTAGTCCGATCTTCAATTACTCTTTTATAGGCATGAAATCTCCGTCCTTCTCCCCTCTCTTCCCTCACCCTCCACCCCAGTCCCCAACAACCAAACCCGCTAATGAAAAAACCCCTCCTGATTATCTGCAAAATAAATATCCAAGAGGATATTTATTGGATAAATAATAAATAATAATAAATATCCATTATAAATAACCCTCAGAAGCAGAGCATTTTGACATACGTGTTTCTGCGACCAAGTAGATAATGAGTTCCAGCATCTGCTTGACAGCGTGATCGATCAGTATTTTTTTTATAGAACTTTTTTTCCCTCATCTTTAAAATGTTGATGCTTGCCAGCACAAAAGATTGGCCACTTTGGATGCCAAAGCTGATCCAGTTGATCCTTTTTTTTCTCAGATAAGCTGAACATCACAGAGAAGGAGAGATTAATTTTATGGCTGATTATTCATGGTACCTTCAGTAATTCAGATTGAAAAGTAACAGCCTATTCCTCTCTTACGTTTCCAAATGCATGTTTTAAACAAAGTCTTTGATCTGAATTTTGCAAACATATTGTTTGATCAGGAACACAAGTTTTCATAGTTTTACGAACAAATTAAAGCACCTCCTTTTGTTCGTACAGTTAACATTTTTATTGGCATGTTGCAATTACATGCGTATAAAAGGAATAAACCAAACCTGCGGTGGGAAGAATACCAGTGTTGCAGTTATTTTCTTTCATGCTCTGATAGGACTTTCTGTTGAGGTACCTTTGCTTATATAGAGTTAAATGTTTGGATGAGAAGAAAAAGCACATATTGTGGGTTGTGTTTGATTTTCCTACTCGAGAGCAGCTCAGTGATTGGTACAAGAAGGGTATGTTTAGTTTAAAATGTAGAGTAATGGGAAATAAAACTGTTGTTGCCTCCCAAAGGGTACATAGATGGAAGTCCAGATTTCAGCGTGGCTGTTTTATGATGTGAAGGTAGTTTAATCTAAAAAGGACAAAGGAGTTAATTAATGTTAGACTCTCAGTGTTGATTTTACAAAATTCTTGGCATAGCAGGAAGACAGTAGAAACCTGGATGAGCACCAGTGTTACAGACCAGGTAATGAAGGTAGTTACAAGCCCAAATACTGATCCAGGTAAAATGATGAAATAACTGGTGTAGGACTTGGTTAATAAAGGACAAAGGAGAAACACTGAGTATCACTGATGCTTGTTAGCATGAGTTTGTTAAAAATAGGTCTGGATACATGTTTCTTGTTGTCATGTTTTCGAGGTGCTTGTACACTGAGCTGTTGACAAAGAAGTAGTGTGGAAGTACACATTTAGGCTTCTGGCATAGATTGAAGTCACTCTCTTGGTGCTATTTGGCATTTTCATGAGGGAACAAGAATGACTCATAGTGAGAAGGACACACTGTAGCTCAATCAGACCTAAAGGAAGATGATTACAGATACGTTTGAGGTCCTTGAGTATCTATGTGTACCAGTGGGTTGCCAGTCCTCCACACTTGAACTTTTTTTTAATCTGTACCATTGTAAAAATAATCACAAAGTTTATAGATGATTCAGAGATTGAGAAAATAACAATGAATGGAGCAAATTGCCAAGTGACTGTGCTTGTCAAACTGGGCAAAACAAGATCATTGCTTTAATATAGGAAATGTAACATCATGCATCAAGAGACAAAGACATAGAGTTTCTTTTTAGAGCAGTAGACTCGAACCTGCATAAAACATCTGCGGCCAAAGGACTGATGTGATCTCTGGGTACATAAGCCAGAAGTTTGGGAATGGGAAGGAAAATGATACTCTGTCTGGCACGGAGAGGGCTAAGGCTCTGGTTCTGGTGTCCGTAAGTAAAGGAGAAAATAGATGAAAGTTCAGAGAAGAATCACCAAGAATGGTTAAAGGGTGGCAACAAGCCTTAAGTAAAAAGTTTCTTTGAGTTTAAGGTATTGAGTCTAACAAAAAGCTAAAAGAGTCTCTTTAAGCCTTCATAATGCGTAAATCTCTGAACTTCGGGTGTTTAATTCTAACTGGGAGAATAATGGAGCCTCTCTATTCTGATTCCAGTTCTGTCATGTCTTGACAGTTTTAAAAGCTTCGCAAATTTTATATATAATAAGGGCTTAAGAGTATTCAGTGAAGTAGTTAAATATAATTACCTGGTTTTATAGATGGAGAAACTGGGATAAAGTCACATGCTTTAGTTCTTCCTCTGGAGTTTTTTTACAGAGTACAGTTACAGAAGTCTCAGGGTAGGGGTAGTTTATAATTGTGTTGTCCAGTGGAATGGTTCTGTGAACTTCCCAAATTCTGAGTAATGAAGTTTTTTTTTTTTTTTTAAAGAGATTATACATTTGTAATATGAGTTCGGATCTTGAGGAATTGTATTGGTACCTGCGACTGTAAAACTGAAATTCACTGGAAACTAAGATGAAGGTGAAAGCTAGGGGATTGATAATTATCTGATAACTGCAAAAAGTGAACAGTAGCATGCATAATGAAAATTATATTACAATACTTTATTTACTAATCCAATGACATACATACATGACTGGAAAAGTCAAACAGGTAAGACTGGTATGGACTATAGCAGATTACAGAGAAGGACTGAGAAGCCAAGAAATATGTGAATGAAACGTATTGGAAATATACTTAGGGAAGAACAAGTAGTCCTGCTCTTAACTTTTACAAATGTATCCTTTTATTTATAGTGGAATCAGTATATCACCCAGTATGTGTGTATATATATGTATATATAAATACATGTTATTTCTGTGGAAATGGAAAGAATTTATTTTTTTCTGTATTAAGAAGTGCCATATACCAATGTTGGAGAAAAGTTTTATTGCAGTTTCTTATCATTAATATATGTATAAAAGAAATACAACCTCTAAATTATTATTGTATATTTTGCATGAATGTTCATTACGCACTGTCTTTTCCTATATAAACAGCAGGAGGGAAATAAATAAACTAAATAATTAATGCACTACACAGTATAGTGTTTCCAAACAAAGTGCTTATGGTTACATAAAGCAGGAAAAACATAAGTCAAACCCTGAAGTGTGTGTGTGTGGGGCGGAAAAGTGGAAACAGAGGAAAATGGAAATAAAATCTGAAAGTTCGTATGTAACCAATTTTCATATTAGTACGTAAATACCTTTATCTAAACAGAGTTTGGTTAATCCTTCCCAGTTTGAATTTTCTCAGGGATCTCTCAGTACTTGCTACCCTATGTCAAATGAACTATTTTTCAGGTATAAACTTGTCAGCAGATACTCCAAGGACCTGCTTCCACCCTCATGATACAATGGGGTGTGGTGCTTCAAAACTTGGCTACTCTATTCCTGGGAAGAGTGAATCAACTTTAATTAGGTCAGACTTTTAATGTCAAAACCCGCAAGCCTTTCACTGTCCCAACAGATGCATGACAAGAATTTAAACCCAGTAATCCCAGTGCTGTATGCTTATATGTGAACTGTTGAAACTTCAGTGTTGGGAGAGCTGTAAAATGAGAATTGTTTATGATACCAGCAAACAAATAACAGCAGGTTCTGCCTTCAGCCTCTTCTGGAAGCTTAACAACTGAGCAAAAAAAGCTCCAAGCAAACTATGAATGTTAATAGACTTTCAAATTATAAGAATACTGAGATCGCATGTTTATAAACAGTGTTTAGGAGATGATCCAATTCAGTGGTGGAGTTTGTGAATTCAGCACTGCAGCCTGACGTAGTAGTTGTGGCTGATTAATCTTGAGCTAGTTTAACTACCATGTCAGAATGATGTCATTGTTCACAGCCTTTCTAACTCGTTCCAGGTGAAACAGGGCTCCCTTTTGCTTTCCTAGCTGTTGTTACTTTAAAAAAACAAACCCAAATTATGTACTGTACAGTAGTGTTGTTGTCTGATGTGATCAACAGGGAAAATTTTCTCACTCATACTCATGTATAGATGGTGGATGACTGGGTGTGTAGAAGTTCTTTCGGACTTGACTGAATTTTGCTCTAAATGTTGTATATGTTGTGTGCTTGCCACAACAGTCAGTGCTCATTAGAATACCTGGTAACAGAAGAGGTGGAATGTGTAAATACATTTACGGCTGAGGTTGCATAAGTCTGTTCTAAAATGCCATGTTCAGTTGCATAATACTTCTGAATTAATGTGGCGCTTTTTTTTTTTCCAGTCAGAAGTATTTTTTTTTACACTGGAACAATATAAACAAAAAAGCACAGATTTTTAAATTGGGTCATACCAGGGAGGTTCTGTAGAGTCTGTATCATTTGAAGGGAAGGGGGAGTGGGGGGTGGGATGGGGATGGGGATGGGAATGGGAATCTAGAAAGAAACCTGTTTTTTCTTCCTCTTTTTTATGTTCTCAGACCACAGCAGAGTTTCGGATGTAGATAATTCATTTGATGTTGTATGTATTTTGAAACAAAACTTCTCACATGCAGATATATTTTAATGTCAACAGTTACGGCTCTACCCTACTTCTGTTCAGCGTTAACATGTCTCTTTTGGTCTCCATCCTTCTGTGAGATGTGTGCCTGGGGGAAGGGAGGGCGATGTACCTTCTCAACTCCTCTGTGATTTATAGCAGTATATGAAAAAAATGGCAAGACTCAATGATACTGCATCATATATAATTGTTGTCATTTTCTCGTTTTGGTATACTTTCTCTTCCATATATCCTCTTGATTTTTTCTGGGTCAAGATTTAGGTGTTCCCTAATTTTGCCCCTGTCAGCTGGCTATCCTCACAGAAGAATTAAATCCCATTTTTAACCAAGTTATTTTGTTGAAGACCTCTATGCTAAATTTCAAAGTGCTTTGAGATCAAATCACTATTTATTATACAAGTTCTCCAGTGACTTC
>NW_010423242.1:13516-26363 GCF_000710305.1 Buceros rhinoceros silvestris
TTCTTTGGAGAAGCAGGGATTGGGCCAGGAACAGTAAAGCCCCCTCCCCCGCCTTTAATTGAAAATTCAAGTGTTTTTTTAAACCAAATTCAGACACCAGCTGTGGGGAATGCTAACCTTTTATTTTGTTTTTTTCTTTTATTACTATGAATTGAAATATAAAGCTGGTATTTTAAAATTCAACAGTAAAAATGAGACAACCAAAATGCTTCATTTTCGTTCAGGTTACCAGTCTCAATTGTCGTGTTGAGTACTTTGCTTGTACCATTTCTACAATATTAAGCATGTATGATATTAAATTAAATTATTTAAAACACAATATGTTTATAATATAGTTCGACTTAATTTACAACATAGCTCTTCGTAATTATTTTTGCATTTCTTCCATCAAGTATTTGCAGGATGTGTTCTGAAAAATGTTTATTTTCCTATGGATTGATGGAAAAAGTTATTCTGTCAAAATTTCTAACCCAATGTGCTTACAATTGCTTTACTAGCAAAATTTTTTTTTTTTATTTTATGGTCCTTGAATAACTACTTTGCATTTATATAAGAAATAATAATAATAATAAAATATTCCTGGCCGCAAAAAGTACCACACACCATCCATCTTTATAATTTTTCCTAAAACCTATCTGCTTCCATTATGGCCTGAGATACCATGGAGCCTTTCGGTATGTTTATGAGTGCCATAGGAAAGAGTTCACATGGAAATAAAGGTGTCTTGTGATTTCCAGGTGTCCCACGTGTTAGAATGCGCTCCAGAGAAAAACAGACTGTTTTAGATGTGTTGGATGGTTAGCTTTCACACAGCTGTGGATGTTACTGCTGTAGGCAGCACTTAAAAAGAAAATCTGACTTGTGATTTGGTTTGTCTAGCCTCATGCACGCTATTGTCCGTGCCCAGTGGATTGAACAGTGAACCATACTAATTCTGGTAATGGCTTTAGGCCATTCTTTCCTTACTGGTTGTGTAGGTGCGGTTTAGTTATCAGGAATCACTAGGAAAATCACTCCGGTTTATTCACAAATTTGTCGGCTCCTTCTAGCAGGTGGTCCTGTTAAAGCACAGAGAGCTGATAGGACAAGAGAACTTACTAAAAAATACCATAGTGTGGCAATGGCAAAGTGTTATCAACTTTCCGCTTGCTACAGTTTTGTCTGTCTCCTTAGTCCAAAATAAAGCCTCTCAAATGTATCCTTATTCCAGAATACATCCATGATGTATTCTGAATATGAAGTCGTATCCTGTAGTTCCTGCCTGCTTCCTTAGAAAGTAATTCAACTTAATATCTTAAAAATCTATATGATCGGAACAATGGGTGCAATTTCTGTAGTTCTTACATGCAAAGCTGATTTTTGAATTCAGAAGTATTAAGTGTTACATAACACAGGGCATGAGAGCCTGGCTATTACAGAAGCCTAAAACTTCCCATACTCTAAATCCCTTTACGGATGTACATTCAGTCTTGCACTGTAACAGTAATAAAGGCTGAAGTGAAGGACTGCACTTCCAGCACTACAGCATCCTCTGAGTGCCAAAGAAAAAGTGGCACTGGCAGAACGGTTTAAAGTGCTTGTGAAGAACGTGATCTTTCCAACCTTCCGATTTACCTGTCAAAGGGCTACTGTGTGTGGTCGTGTGCAGCTCTCTGGGAGATCTTTTTGCAATCTTTTCGCAGATGGGTGTTTGAATGAAGACGTACTACCACACCAAAGCAGAAGTGTGCTTATATCAAGTTGGTTTTGATCTATGAACACTAAAATGAGTTGAGTAAAATGCTAAGCACACTAAACCATCGTGCATGGAAATCATTCTTACCCTCTTGACAAATTATCCAGTGTTGCTTCTTTGCTGAAACCAGCAGTATGGCCATGATACAAGGTGCTTCGGGCTTTCCGTGACTTTCGGCCATCCATACAGACAGAGCAAGAAGGATGAAGGTGCCTCTCTGATTTAGCTGTTATGTCCTGTTTGTTCACTGACTAGAGTGAGTCAGCTGGTCAAAGAAAAAGGGAGTTCTTACTCCTTCTGTCTTAGGAAAAATAAGTTTCTTAATTTCTGCTCTATTCTCCTTTCCACATGCAATCCTTACTTCCTCAGGCCTGATTACAGGCATAGGAGGGTGGAGAAACAAGGCTTGGACCTGCGTTATGCCTCACCTCCATCTTCCAAATCTAGAAAGGAGGAGAAGTTGACCTTATTTTATCTGTCCTTGATAGCAGGAGAACAGAAATGGTTTGAGAGGCAAGAGATGCACGTGGGTGCAGATAGCTGCTGATCCAAACCATAGGCAAGTGTAAGGTTGGTAAAACAGATACCTGGTGAGGAAATTGGGGAATAACGGGGAGTTCTGCTGCACTGCTGCGTAGCCAGAGAATACAGCTGCAGCAGAAAGCAAAGTTACTGCACTCTGTAAAATGGCAGCCCTGTAACTGCTGTATGTATTGTAGGTGTGCAGGAAGAGCTCAAAAATCAAGAGGGCTAGAAGAAAACTGAATTGGATTCATGCAAAAAAGAGGCTAACTTTTAAGTCAAATATGTCTGATTTTGGACTAGAGTTAGCACTACAAGAGAAAAACTTGGGCACATGCTTAATGCTGTTTTAACAAACCGGATTTTTTTTACATACTGTTGGTTTGTGCACTGCTGATGAGAACTGCATTTCACTTTGGTTAAGATAGAAGAGATACCTGATCTATTTAGGTAACATCCTGCTGTTACAATCTGCTCTTTCTACCTTTAGAATGATCAGTCAGTTACTTTTTTGATTAAGATAGGTATGTTTCATAGTTAAGTAGGGTTTTCAGCTCTAGACGAATCAAGTTAGAAACAGATATTACTTTAAAAAAACCCTGGAAAAAAGCTAGTAATATTTGTTCTTTGATTTTTGAAAATCAAGTTATCTTTTGTGGATGGTTGTTTTTTTGTTTTGGGGTTTTTTTTTAAAGAAGAAAAGCCTTTCAGAAGCAGGATACTCAGAATTTTTACTGGAAATGTTATACATGTTTTCTGAAATTAGCACTCTAACAGTGTTACTTGAAATTTCTAAGTATTTGCATCTGTGGTGACTGTTTTAGCCAGATACATTTAAATTCATACAAACTGCTGAAATTTATAAAATCTGTCAGTCTAGTAGAAACCATGTTTATGTTATCCACTGGACTAAAACTAAGATCTTTGGTAAAACAGATTTTTTTCTCTTGTTTCAACCTGATCTTACAAAATTTTGAGGCCCCCTCAGCTTTTCCCAGTTAATACTTCATTATGAAAGATAAATAAATAGCATTTTGTGAGAGACTACATATGTGAAAGTCAACAGAAAAAAGAAAGATTTTGGGCCTGTACTGTAACAATGAAAGCATGTATAATGATGGGGAGGATTTTCTCAGCAGTGACAATGCAGCACTGGTTGTATCTAAATACATGTCAAGATAATGTTCATAAATAAACCACTTAAAAAATGTTGTATGAGAATAAGTTTTGCAACTGCTAGAGCTGTTCTCTAAGCCTAACAGTTATGCAAATATACATGTGAAAGACAACTAAAAATTACCACAGATTTTTTTTTCCCCAGTAAAACCACTTAATCCATCTTGCTTATGAGCACTCTACTGTCCAGAGCGCTGCCCCTGTGCGTGGCTTTGTACCGCCTGAGATAGCAGTGTGTGGAGAGGTGTGTGGCCAGAGACCAGGCTGGTACAACATGTGCTGTAACTTCCACACAGGCTGCGAGGTGGCTTTTGGGTAACTCACACGTGTATGCCTGGAACAGCAGGAACTGCGTCGGTGACCTTGGAATTTATGGGCTTTGGTAGAATATTCTGCGCTGCGTTTTGTAAATCCTCTTTAAACCTCGACAGAAGTGAGAGCCTCTACAAAGTTGTATGGCTCAATGTTACTACAACTAAATGATAAATAACTCTTAAAAAAAGAAAACAGGAAAAGAAGAAATGAAACGTCATTGCCACTGTGAGGACTTGCATTGCGGAAACCCACACTAGCCTTACCTTCTTTCTTTTCTTTTTATAGCTTTAACTTTCAGCAACCTCTACTGTATCTGGAACTGTGTTTTGCTAGGGAGGCAATACTGCACTTTCTGGTTCCAGTAAAACTGGAGGCAGCACACCTTCCTCCTATCTGTAGAAAAGATATGGATCATGTTCTAATAAAAAAAAAAATAGCAGGATCATTCAGAAAACCTATTTTCCTACATCCTTGGGAGGCCATTTGCCAATGCTAAGCTCTAGTTACGTGCCAGCTATGTCACCTGTTTAACTCTGTTTTCCTTAGTTTTGGTAGATAATGTAGCAACAAGATGTCTCAGTGAAAACAGAAATGAAAACACTTCTGAAATACTGCAGTGGTCTCAACCATTGTTAAGACTACAAAGGGTACTTTTTAACACTGTCCTTCAGTAGAAAGTGCTCTGTGAGACCAGGCAGTGTCTCTGAACTGCTAGTGCAATCTTGTTTAAGCGCTCTACTCATTCTGTAAGGTTTTCCTCGTGATGTTAATAGAACAGATTTGCAGGTGTGGAGGAAAATGGACAGTATATTTCTTTTCCCTTGCTACTGTAAAATCGAATGTCTCTCACTGCCATAATTAAGAACTTTTTATCCAGGAAGAAAATGCTCTATCAGTTTCCCAGAATATAAAATAGAAATAAACCCAATTACAATTCGCTGCTCTGAAGTAAATCCAAGAAAGTTTCTGATTCAAGTCAGTAATAATAGATTCTTTTGAAGAATTTAGGAATAATAATTTTATTGACTAGTGATAAATAAATGCCAGGGGAGACCTCCCATAGCAGAAGCTGCCTGACCAAGTTCAGGAATTAACTGATCTACACTTAATGAAAAGAAATAATTACATTTTGATATAATTAGATTGTCAAGGGATATCAAATCAATGAACAAAGATGTGCAAGTGACTTTTTAAAATTAAATTAGTAGCCCCACTTTTCTTTCAGAGGTAAAGCTCAGAGTATCGTTATTTATTAACCTGTACTCTTATTCCAATGAGAAGGCGGATTAGAGCATTTCATTCTATCCAGATAGTATAGTCAGCTCCATTCCTCTGTAGGTGTTGCGTCATCTAAAAATTTAGTTGCTTGTCCTTCAGCAAATTTGCTCAACGCACCTCGTATACAAGGCTGTTTTTGCTGTTGCGGAGAAACATTTAATGTCTCCAAAGATTGATCCATGGAAAGCTCACCTACTGTGGAAGAAGCCACTTCGAAGCAGACAATGGGAATCACTGAAGCACAGAAGATTTGGTCTGTGATCTTGGATGGAAGGTGCACCAGCCGCCCCAGCCCTATCAGTGCAAGTTTACACATGCCTTTGTAAATACAGGGAGAATTTATAGAACTGAAATGGAAGACGTGCCTGAGGTTAAGTAGTTGGAGTTTGGGTAATCCAGATTGTTTTCTTGAGGTGGAGAGTTGGGTAGCTTTAATCCAGTGTAATCCTATTTTACATGCCACTGTGGGTCTTCTCCTCCCATGTGATTAAGGAGAGAAGGAAACCCCAGCTAACCTAGGATGGGACTAGTGAATGGAGGAAGTGTGGATACCGATCACTGTGCCTTCCCTCCAACCCTGCTCTTTTTCATGCATCGCTAGAGGCTTGTAAGTGGTAGCAGATTTTAGAGACAGGACTGGTTACTCTAAGGATGGGAAGTTGTGTGTGAGTGCCTCCCTTAGATTGGGATTCTGAAGGAATTACCAGTCTTTCTGGGTCAAAAGGGGAATGATGAGTCTATTCTGCAGTTGCTAATTGCCAGTTAGCTCTACAGTCCTTAACAGTTTGGCTTGGCTACAGGAGAGGGGCGAGAGGTGGTGCATTTTTGGTTTGTGATTTCACATTACCTGCTGTCGCTGTAGGCTGGTACCAAAAGGGACATCCTTGTGGATGTCACCTTCTTGGTGACTTTAACACGCCAGCCCTAGTGATTACATGGCATGATGGAGAGTCCAATTAGAGGAGTTGTTACAACAGAAAGTTATTCGGGGGCGGCAGGGTGTGGGAGGGAGTAGTTTTCTCTTAGACTCATTGATGTGCATTGCAGTTCCCTCCCTCCCTGTTCTCCTGTGCTGCAGCTGTGGGGTCATGAGCTCTGAGGCAACTGAGGAAGAGCCGAGCAACCAGAAGGGTACTGGGTCTGTCTCAGCGGTGGTAATCTCCAGTTAACCGAATTACATGCAGAGTGAAAATGTCTTTTTTTTTTTTTTCCAGGTCTTAAACCTTACAGCTGCATATTTTCTCTATGTGCTCTGTATTTTCCTTTATGTTTGATGTGGTCAGTTAACTTAAGGTGAAATAGCTTTGAGCTAACCAGAACAGTTTGGATCTTTAGAACATTTGTTCAGCTTCAGCCTTGGGATTTTGAAATAGTTTGGACTTGGGCTGCTGGCTGGAAATGCACTCTCCAGTGTATTTCCCAGTGTTTTAACCTGAATGAGTCATTTTAGGTTAGGTGGGCTTCCTCTTCTGCTCCTCAGCCTTCATCTCCATCCTACACTGTGGGCTTTTCTTGGTAATTGTCGGGTGGTGGCATAGGTGGTTTCCTACAGCTTTCTGGGTGACCTTGTCGGCAACTCCTTGACTCCCTCAGTGTTTACTTTTCTCCTGCAGAAAACCACGAGAGGGAATGATGGAAAGGCCTGGTCAGTCTCCTCCATGAGCTCCCAATGCAAAAGATGGGGCTGTGTGTCTAATGCCTCTCGCTAATAATAATGCTTCAGATCTATTTATTTTTCTAGCATCTTTTAAGTAAAGTCTAGCATGAGTGTTGGGTATACTGTGTTAGCCTGAATTTTGTCTAATATGGAAGTTGTGTATTTTGGCTGAATGTGCTGTGAATACTTAAACGTTCTTTTTTCCTTCTGCCTTTTTAGTGAGTTAGGGAGAATGGGAAGACACAAGCTCATTATTCTATATGTTTTTGAGCAACTTTTCTTTCTTGTTCTTTGAACTATGTATCTGAGAGAGTGGAAGGTACTTTATTTTTTCTGCAAGCTATTTTAAATGATTAGCCAGTGGTACTTTTTGTATGTACACAGACACACACATCTGTATGCATGTGCATACCCATGTACGTGCATGTGAACACACATATACACAAACATATATGAGCACTCTAGGCCAGACTCTGTCAGAAATTGGCTTTCTTTTGTATTCTCTTCCTGCTTTGCTTTTTAGAAAGTAGTAACCTCAGAGGTTTGACCCATTTTCTGCATTCTCATCAAATACAGTAGTTGCCGAAGTGTTACAGTGACAGCCTGCCTTATTTCCTCTTCGTGGAAGCGTTCTTCATACCAACAGCATTCTTCTGTTTTTCATACCAGAAATATTTGCAACAGTCTTAAACCTCTGCCAAGACACTGCTGACCCATGTTTCTATAACACTTTATTTACAGTGTAGTTCTCTCTTTTGATTTAAAATGTCAACAGTACACTGGACAGCTTAATTTATTTGAAGAAAGTCATGACATCGCTTAAAGAAAGGCTAGGCTGTCAGCTGAGAATATGGTTTAACATAATCCTTACCTGTTATGATTATGTTGGAAGTCATTTGCAGCTTGTTGTAATGAAAACAGTATGTCGAACTGAATTAAAGATTATCTCTGGTACAGGGAGGAATTTCACCACATAAAAAAACTTGGCACGTGGTGTGTTTTGGTTTTTTCTTTCTTAAATATTACAATAACCAGAATGCTGCTGCTTCAAATAATAAGTTGAGGTAGTTGATGAGGAGTCCGTTAACTCTTTATGTGGCACATTCGTGTTTCAGTATATCCACTAATGCTATTGCACAGTTTTTGGCCTTTAAAATATTTGATAAACTATGCTTATGTTCAGTGCTGCTTTACACCACCTGATCATACTGCAGCCAGCTGCGTGCAAAGAAATTCATGAACGGGTCCTCCACCTGAAGGATAGCTGAAGAAACTGTCCAATATAGAGGTGCCTGTTTTGCTCTGGCAAACCGCACAGATTACATAGTGCTGTCTTTATTAGTCCCTCTGGTCCCTGAAATGTCAAGCTTGTAATACGTCATTGCTTGTGACAAATTTGTGGTGTTTAGGAGGCGGTGGAAAAAGCTGAATGTGTAACCTTCCTTTGTAATCACTTCAGGTGTATCAACATAAACATCTAGTTTTTCACTCTGTTTTGTTTTGCATGCATTGGTGATTTTCCCCTTTGGACAAATAATTGTTAACGGGCCTTTCTTAAATTCCCTTCATCTCCCTTGTCCATTCAGACTGTGTTGAGAGAAACTGTTGTAGATGTTTAATCTTTTACGTCTGTGTTACTTCAGCAGTACAGGAGGCTGTTCAGTGACAAAGTGCGATAGTAAGTGTGGCAGCCGCTGTGTTCTATTCCTTATGATGGTTAAATGTACTACTGAAGAAAGACCTTTTTGGAGTCATGTAATTCGTGGAAACTTACTTGTTAATTTTTGCCCTCTTGGTCTGCGACTCATAGGGGAATAGTTATACTTCACATGTGAGAGGGAGTGAGACCTGGCTGATGTGTGCACTGCTGTCTGTGAAGGCTCAGTGGGAAAAGGGGTGGCTGAATGATGGTTCATTTTGGTGGTCTTCAGACAATGGAAAAACACCTCTTTGGCAGCTGCTCACAGCAGCAACTGTCTGAGACTCCCAAGAAGAAAGAAAGTGCTCAGGCTCACAAATAATTTCATTAACATATATTTTGTGTATCACTCCTGATTTGCTTAGCACCTATAACACAGAAAATATTACCTGTATTTGCTAAGTCAGGAGTACCTTGAGCCATAGGAAGACAATATTGTCATCCTTTGCTAGAAAGTATGTTTGTGTTCAAAGCAAGTACTGCATTTGCTTCTTGCATGTTATCTAAGGTCTCCTTTGAACTTGATATGTGTGATATTTCACAGGAACACTGGAATATTGTTATTTTTCAGAATGTACTGTCAAGCAGTGCAAATAATATCAGTTCTCAAAATCCCAGTTTACAGGAACCAGGGTATTTTCTGAAATACACCATTTTAAAAATGATGATGAAGTGGTGACACAAATCAATAAAGCTAGGGGATTTTTAGAGCGGAGACAAGTCTGAAACGTCTCTCCTTTAGTCTTCCTGTTGTGCACTGGTACTAGCTTCTGCTCAAGACTTAGTTTTAGTGTCAGTTCTGATTCTTCTGAATTTATCTGCCAGATTTATCTCTGTAAACCGCAGGATTTGTATGCCATCTCATACTTAGTTTCTGATGTCTGCACTTAACTGATTTGTTTCTTATCTGCCTAGTCCATCTTTTCATTTTTGGTAAAATGGATTTATCTTGTTTTTATGATTAAATGGAAGGAGTTGCTAAGGAATCAGATCTGGATCCTTTATTACATTCTAGCACTGTTCCTTGGAAACCTGATTGTATCTTGCAAATTAGAGTAACATCTCAAAGGTAATAAATCCTGCATAGCTTGTTAAATATCTCATTTTTTTACTTCTAGATTTTTACTCAGGCAGAATTATATTATTCCAAACTTTGCTGAGTGCGAAGTGTTCTGCTGTTGCACTCTATATTCACTTGTAACTAAGCATTTGCCATGCTAGGATGGAATTCTTTTGTTTCAAAGACTTTACATGCAGAGTAAGGTTTCCTAACTGTCAGTTAAATTATGGTTTTTTATTAATTCTATGTAAGTATTTATCACCTCTCAAAACAAAGTTATGGAAGAGCATGGGAACTACGTTTCTAGACAGATTCAAATTCATGTCCGTTAAGCCTCTGTTTGTCTTCTGTTTTCAACTACGTGGCTGATACTTGGTTTGGTTCTTTTTTCATTTGATGGGCTATAAAAATCAGTTTTGTTTCTGGTGCATTGAAAATGTACAGCATATATGTATATTTTATTACTGCTCATAATTAGAGTTTTGCCAGTAATACTTGCTTCTAAGAGTTTATGGTATAGATCCATTTGCATTTATAAAATAATTTAAATTGGAGTTTCTTACTGGGAAGTGTTCGCAGTATGTATGTGTCTTTTCTCCTTCAGTCCTGGGTTATGAATACCTTACAGCTTTACTCATGTGAGCAGCCTTCATTAATAAAGAATTCTTTTGACAGTCTACATTCTGAGATGTTTCTTGACATTTCTCAGTATTTGTCTTTGAAGCTCTTGATACTGACAATGAGACCCTGAAATGGAGACAGTGCAGAAAGGTCATTGACCTAATATCAGATGCCTTTGGACACAGTGCGTTTTTCAGTCATCTCTAGGTGAAAACCTTGAAAATAAGTGTTGGATTTGTTTGTTTTTTAAACTCTACCTCCCCACCTCCCTTTCAGATTTTGGCTTTCTACAATTGGTAATGATGCAACTGATCAGTTTAGGTAGGTAAATATGGGATATGGTTGCCTCTGACAGGAGAAATTGAATTCAGTGACCAAAAAGGACTATTTCTTCAGCAAATCAAATGTACTTCAGTGATGCTTACTTGAAATTTACGCTTTTGATGGAAGACAAAACACTGGGCAAAAATAATCATTCCTGTTGGCAAGCAGCAGGAAATCATGGTGATGAACTAAAGGAGATGATTAAGAAGTTGGAGGCAAAAAAATATGTGTATTTAGGGAGGAAACAGAAGTGAAAATATGAGTAAACAGACACACAAGCAATGGACTATGAAGGACAGAAATTCCTCAGTAAGATAGTGGACCCAGGAGTATTTCCAAGCCATGAGATGATATCCGGGCTCATATACCAGCTACCTCTTGACTTGTGTAAGATGGGAGCTAAACAGGCACCAACCCTTCGACTTTGATATCCTCAGCAAGGAAACCCTGTTGGAAATGCTGGAATACTCAACTGCTCCCTCCGGAGCTGTAGAGAGATGGTGAGATAGAGCATGCTTTGGCACAGCAATTGTCGCTTAGTTGCCTGCGGCTGCTGTTAGACGTTGTTGGCCCAAAAGGGAGTTACTTGTGATGTAGGAACAGTGCCATCACCCCAGAATGAACAAAACATCCACATGCTGGGCCAGCACTAGCGAAGTGAAAATCAGAAGAGTACAAAGAAGCAAATAAACGAAGAATTATTTTGGCTTCACTAAGATGGTTGCCTTCTGTACACAAGCAAGCTTCCATCTGAAAACAAATTTGGCAGCAGCATTTTTTACTATTAAACCAGAACTTCCTAGCATCATGTAGTGAAACTGAGTATTAAAGCTGGGAGACTTGTTGAACCTCCTAAAAATAAATGTGGTTTTATTACCTTTACTTTTTAACGTAAATTTCTGTAGTTTGAATACAGATTTTCAAACTAATAGTAGTTCATAATGAGCATCATCCTTTTAAGTGTTTTTTTTCTCTAATATGCCCTTTAAAATGATTGTAATTGACATAAGGTGCTTCCCTGCCGCTTAGGGAGGTGCCCCAGGGAGGTGGTAGAGTCACCATCCTTGGAGGTATTTAAAAGATACATAGATGCGGTGCTTAGGGACATGGCTTAATGATGACCTGGCAGTGCTGGGTTAGTGGCTGGACTTGATGATCTTAAAGGTATCTTCCAAGCATAATGATTCTGTGAGGCAGATCTAGCTGAAACAGGAGACGTACCATGTTGAGAGTCGGGGCATTTCCTTTAGTAATGTAACTCACAGTGGCCTAATTTGTACCCCTTCGATAGTGTAACATAGTGAAAGATTGGTGGCCCCCGGGGACCTCTGCCCTGGTTTCCACACATTCCCATCTCCACTGCCAAAGAATGGTGGGGGTAAGAGAAGGATGCTGTGTCAGTTGTGTTAAAGGAGAGTGTTCCTGGGCTTCAGGAGGGTCGTCGTGCCGATAGAAGAGTTTTCATCTGGCTGCTTGCCCTTGAAATCTGTTCATTATCTGTTATTTGAACTCCATGTTCGGATCAGGTTATATTTTAGTTTCTGCTCTTGAGGGACAGCAGTTTCGGTGTTCCTGCATCACTTTAATGTATATATTGTAGGCTGTCACCGTTCTGAAATCATGTGCTGTTGGTCTGTCAAGTTGCTGGTTACAGAAGATCAGTGGAAAAGCCTCATGCATGTGTTTCAATTTCCAATATTCCCTGAATCCTTGACATAGCATTCATTATGAAAACAATTGCGAGCCTGCACTCAAAATGATGGGAAGCCTTTCTCAAGGCTTGTATTAGGAAAAGAGTATACAAAGGATTAGGAACTGGAAGGGGAAAACTTGTCTCCTCCCCTTCTCCACCATGGCTGCTTTTATTTTTATGCTAAGGTCAAGAAAATTACTCTTACAGACAATATCTAGCTGCTTCTTTTAATCTATAGTGCATGGGATGGCTAAATACAGGAATGCATATGCAATATTTATGTTGCTGCGAGACAAAGATACACTCTTAACTCATCCTGATCTGAAAATAAAAGCCTTTGTATCAGGATCTTTTGGTTAGAATTACTACTGCTTTTTTAAAGTCTAGAATGATTATGCTGCCGCCCCTCATATTAATGATGTTTACAAGTACCTTGTATTTCCCTTTCCATCTGGGATTAAACTGGTCCTATATAAACACATTCTGTGTCTTGGTAAACAATGGTGGTTACACATGTAAAGCAGTGCTCATGTCATATATAATGTTTAAAATCTCACTCTTTATTAGGTGAGGTTGCCTTTTTGAGTAAACTGTTGATTCTGAAATCGTGACCACTGACTGACTGCATTTTCTCTCCAGGTACTCTCCTTAGCTGTACTTCTGTTGTTCTAAAGAGCTATTAAGTTACAAAGGGCAAACAGTGTCTTGCAGGGCTCAACCACCTGCTGTCAGACTAGGTCACTGGAGAACTGTGACACTTCGGAAGA
>NW_010423242.1:26435-28178 GCF_000710305.1 Buceros rhinoceros silvestris
GGAAGAGCATCCTCTGTAAATGGGGGCACAGTAGGAAAAGGTGAAACCTGAAGTCAGTGGAGTTCTACAGCAGCTCTGGAGAGGGATTTAGCTGGCAGAGATTTGATGTAATGCTGCTGAAAATGAAAATGTGTGGAAAGCTGAGTATCACAGATCACAGGGAATTCTCCGTTTCTACTTGCCCAGCAGGTTCTTAAGCAGAATACATGCATGCTTTGAGGTGAAGATTTCCCCTTGTTATTTTGAAACAAGTTGCAACTATAATGTCACATGGTAATACCGTAATTTTAATAAGGAGATTTCTTTCTTAGGTTTGCTTTTTGCGGGCGTAGTTAGGGTCTCTGCTTGTGTGTTGCATACAAGTCAACTCACCCATTCTTTCCTTCGAACTGGACAGGGTCAACATGACTGCTAGACTGCAAATAACTTTTATAAGGGCTGTTTTGACAACACACAAAAATAGGTCCTACAAAGAATGAAATAGCTGAAGATAGAAAAAAAAATCTAATATCCTTGGGTCTTAATAGGACAGAAATCTTAAACCTTTGATTACTATTTCTGTTTTACTCTGTTTTTAATCATTTTGCTTACTTCCTGTTTTCTCTGTGTCTTTGAGAAGAAGAAACTTAGAAGATGGGAATCCAAAGCTGAAAAAAAAAAATCTGTGAAAAACAATGCACTAAAAATATTCAAAGGTTTTAAAAGTAGTAATGTTAAAAAGCATTGTATTATTGGTAATTGCTTTTACTTCAATAAATTTCCCTTGAAAAATTTCAGTGTTCTCTATATGTTGAAATGAGTGTGGGTATCCTGCAGTGAAGTAATGTGGAGTGGAGTCTTTCTGCTCTGTTTTCTTCACATTTGCTTTTCCCGATCTCAACAGAATTTACCCCCAAACAATACATTGACTTGTTTTTTTACTATCTTTTGCTGCTATGTGTCTGAGTCAGTATCTGAGACTGAGTGGACTTTACGTAGGCAGTAGTCAGTAGTCATCTGTGCGGGTGACATTTCAGGGAAATTGGAAATCTCTCCTTTTTAAAGCTCTTTTGTGTGTAAGTATCTTAAGTTATTTACTAGTGTTTTCAGAGAACTTAAGATGCTTTGGTGTTAATTGCACTGAATTGTAGCACTTTCAGGCCTGGGTTGTTGTATTGTTATCTTGATATTTAGGATAGTTGTGATGTAGACAGCTTGTAGCATGCTTGATCAACAGGAAGGCATGGAGGTGCTGAAGTAAATTATTAGCATCTTCATCTTTTTTGCTGTGCTCTAGCTAGATAACATAACCTTTTCTGGCTGATATTTTTTTGAATAGATGGTTGACCCATGTGTTAGGTAACCGCAAACCAAAAACCTAATCCTGCAGAAATGCCAAAGCATGAGTGAAACTTGCTTAGATAAGCATTTTTTACTCGTGGAGATTGCTAAGGTGAGTAGTAACTCATCTGCATGTAGTAAGAAATCCATGAGCAGAATTGCTGGCTCTCAGAAGTGTGAAGGTGTCCAACAGTTATGCTTTAAAGTATCTTTTATCTTTATATAAAGAATTACTTCAGGAGAAAACACTCATCTGTGCTTTATCAGAAACAATAAGAATTCTCCAAAGCATTTCTTTTCAAAGCCTTTCAGAAGCCTTACTCTGCAGATTATGCCTCTTCTTGTGCCTAGACTAATTTTCAGAGGTCTTGACTGGGCTGTTTAGTCTGTCTTGCACCAGAGGAGTCTATTAAATAAAATATA
>NW_010423243.1:0-204 GCF_000710305.1 Buceros rhinoceros silvestris
CAGGCAAGGACAATGGGAGAGCAACGGATGATGGTGGGACTCAGGGTGTGGTGATGGGACATCCAGGGTAGGTCAAGGGACATCAGAAAGAGTAGTGGGAATTAGGGGGTAGTGGTGAGACATTGGGGGTCAGCAGTGGGATGTCAGGAGAGAACAGTGGGACAGCGGAGGGTGGCTGTGGAGGGCATCAGGAGATGGTGGGGG
>NW_010423244.1:0-508 GCF_000710305.1 Buceros rhinoceros silvestris
GGTGGTGTGTTTTTTATTCAGGCTCCGCATCCGGCGGAGGAGGAGAAGCACGAGATGCTCCTCGGAGCGTCACTTAGGCTGGGCGATGGCGTGCAGCGCCAGGCCCGCCGTGATTAAATCCCATCACCGCCCCTGCTTGTTATTCACATCAGCATAAAAGCTATTGAGGGGCCGCCCGCACCAGCACGCAGGGAACAAACAGCGCGTTGTTCTCGGCTGCAAACAACCAACCCACCTCTTTCGCTTACGGCCGAAGCAAGCAGGAACCTGGTGTACGCTGGCAGAGAGCTCCGACGAGCACGGGGGGAGTACAGCCCTGCCCGTGCTACCGACGGGGGTCTGCTCCTCCGAACCTCGCTGGGGTGGGAGCCAGCACCCCACAGGCATGGCAGCTTTCGGGGCTCAGTTTGGGTACCCAAGTAGAACCCCTGGACTTTGCTCGGTCTGTGATGTCCCACACACTGCTGCCACACGCTCACCCAAACCTGCACCCCAACAGGGTTTATGT
>NW_010423244.1:596-1707 GCF_000710305.1 Buceros rhinoceros silvestris
TGTCCCACACGCTGCTGCCACACGCTCACCCAAACCTGCACCCCAACAGGGTTTATGTTGGCTTTTTATTTGGTTTTACCTTAGAATAGATGGTGAAGATGTTTCTGACCTGTTTCTCCTCTTTAAAATATCCTATTATATTCAGGTTTCTAAGTTACTTCTTTTTCCCCTAAGTATTTGTTTTTCACTCCAGTTTGGGAAGCCTGCAGATTCCAGCAGCGCATCTTCCCCCAGACACACACTTGTACCCCTACGGGGGCAGGCCAGACCATTCCCCAAGACATCACACATCCCAGCCCTGAGCTGGGCAGGCAGAATGTTTCGCAGAAAGGACGTTCATTACACCCAGCTCAGGACTCCTGCGCCGAGGCTTCAGGAACGAGGTTGGCACCGTCCCAGGCATCGCTCAGCCCACGAGCAGTGGCAAAGAGGTGATCAAAACCAACCGGTTCAAAAGGGCTGCAACAATAACTTTCCAGCGAGAAGATGTGCAGACCATGCTGAAGGCGGCGCAGGGCCGAGTGCCGAGCCCCAGGCATTAATTTGGTGATGGGAGGAGGAGGCGGAATAAAGGAAGGATGAAAGAGGGAAATACAAGAGCCCTTTAATAATCCACAGCAGTCTACACACACGCAGCCATCTGGTGCCGTGAACTTCTATAACCCAGCACTGGGCGGCGCAGGGCCGAGTGCCGAGTCCCAGGCATTAATTTGGTGATGGGAGGAGGAGGCGGAATAAAGGAAGGATGAAAGAGGGAAATACAAGAGCCCTTTAATAATCCACAGCAGTCTACACACACGCAGCCATCTGGTGCCGTGAACTTCTATAACAAAAAAAAAGCATCGCTCAGGCCACGAGCAGTGGCAAAGAGGTGATCAAAACAACCGGTTCAAAAGGGCTGCAACAAAAACTTTCCAGCGAGAAGATGTGCGGACCATGCTGAAGGCGGCGCAGGGCCGAGTGCCGAGTCCCAGGCATTAATTTGGTGATGGGAGGAGGAGGCGGAATAAAGGAAGGATGAAAGAGGGAAATACAAGAGCCCTTTAATAATCCACAGCAGTCTACACACACGCAGCCATCTGGTGCCGTGAACTTCTATAACCCAGCACTG
>NW_010423244.1:1922-3207 GCF_000710305.1 Buceros rhinoceros silvestris
ACCACGCACTAACATCCCAGCCACTACAAACCCGACAAACACGAGGCTCTTCTCCCCAGCCAGCGTCAGCCCTTCCAGCTGCAACGCCCAGGGAAGGAGCTGGCACATGAAGGTGGGCTGATACGCCTCCGGATCGCTGCGCGGCCAGTGCTTAACAGCAAGTCAGCAAGTTCCAGTTCGACACAGGGGACTTGAACACTGCCCTGACCGAGAAATTGTGTGTTGAGAAAGCGCAGGGACAGGAGAGCAGGACTCGGAGGAGCTCACCGAGGCTGCATCGCAAAGGCGAGCAGGGGAAAGAGACAGCAACTTCCAACGGGATCACAACAGGCCCTGCAGGCACCCAACTGGGAACGCCTTCCCCAGTCTGCCCATAACACCTGGGTACCCCGACACCTTCGGTGCTTTTGGTCTCAAAAGGAAAACTCCAGTTTGATCTGAGAGATGTTCCCCCCTTCGGAATTAGAATTATCTTCAGTTCAAGAAATGGTGGTTCCCAGTGGGGAGGACAAACCTCCCCCAGGGAGGCAGGAGATCTTTCCTCACACCCATCAGTGCCACGGGGGGTGGATGGATAAGCTTGTACCTTCCACGTACACACATCCCCCGCCCGCGGGCTTCAAGCCCTGGGTGCTTACAAGAGAACAAATAAGGGGGAGTAAATCCTGAGACAGTCTTAGCTGCTCCTGCCACCCCGCTCCCTGGCTGGCCTCAGCTCCCGCGGCTGCTCCAGACAGCACCGAGGCTGCTTTAACCTCCTCGAGCCCGAGCGCCCGACGCAGCCTGGAGCTGCGCTGAGCCCATCGCAGTGCCCAGCGCCCGCTGCCTGGCTGGGTTTTCCGGTCTCCCTTACAGTCCCTCTCTCAGTTCTCATCAGAATCCAGCCCAGGCATGGGTCAGAGGGGGTCAAGTGCCCCTTCTGCCATCCCAGCGTGTCCTGAAAGCCCAGATTTAGGTATCTAAGTGCTTCCAAGGTAGGCCAGTATGGCCAGTCTGAGGACAGTGCTGTTCCTCTCCCAGAACCGCTGCTTCAGGTGCACATGGTGGATACAAACAATGGCCACTTGCCAAATTTTGAAGCGCACAAAACACCAGGCGACACTGGAAGTGGGGTCACCCGGTTTATCCCAGTGGGGTCCTAGGTGACTGGGTTACAGTTGTCTTTCCTGGCGCTGTTGGGGATGGTTGTGTTGGGACCACTGCTCTGGATCCCACCCTGCCACGCTTCTCCTTAGTATCTTTTCGGGCTCTTTCAGCACCCAAGCTATTGGGTGAAGAAGTCGGA
>NW_010423244.1:3409-4123 GCF_000710305.1 Buceros rhinoceros silvestris
ACATGCAGAGGAGGGAAAAATTACAGTAGCCAGGACAACCCCAGCACCCCAAGTGACATGCTCCTCATTCTGCAGCATCTTACACCAATGGCACTTTTTTTCCCTGTTCTATCCCACCCTGTCCTTTCCTACATTCTTCTCTGGGTTTTTTTTCCAGAAAGAAGATCAGGAGTTTTCAGTGTGCTCTGTGGAACCACACCAGCTCCTGCAAAGCCTGGCCAGCCCCCCAGGTCAAGAAGGATGTAGAGAAGAACCAGGTGAAGGCTGCCGAGACGGCCAAGGCTCTGTGGCACATGGCCTTCAAGAAGGGGTGGAAGGAGCTGGTCTTGTTCAACGTGGCAAAGAGAAATTTCAGGGCAGTCTAACAGCAGATGACATTTATTTGGAAGTGTTTATGAGGATCACAGAGCCCACAGCAGGTCCAAGCAAGGCCAGGGGCACCAGGGAGAAGCTGCACCTTGAAAGGTGCACATAGGGGAAGGGTGGTGCAGCCCTGGAAAAGAGGCACATCCATCCTTGGAACCTTTCAAGACGCAGGAAGACAAAGTCGCAGCCAGCATGACCTGGTATTGACAACCTCCAAAGGTCTCTGGTAACGAAGGTTTCGGTGATTCTAGAGCTCCTCCTCTGCCCTGTCTGCGGCAGCAGCACATCCCCCCTTCCCACAGGCACCACTGCCCCAACTCCACGCCAGTGCTGAATGGGGTCACGCGT
>NW_010423244.1:4233-5733 GCF_000710305.1 Buceros rhinoceros silvestris
GCAGTACCAGCGCTGATCACCACCCCGGACAACCGGGGGCGGCCACTGGATCACCCTTCCTGCAGCAAGATGGGGGGTCAGTTCGCTCTCCTGAGCCACGGACTTTCATACAACCCACAGGAACTTCAGGCCTTCGAACTCTCCACATTGCTCAGCTGGGGCTGAGACCGACCTTAGAAGTTAAACAGTTAATTGTGGGAGCTTGGAGGACAGAGAGCACGCTTCCAGAGACTGCTCCCTGAGGACGTCACGGTGGAAATGGGGCTGACGCGGGCATCCCGGGATTGTCCAATCCACCCACCAGGCCCCACCGCAGGCGCATCACGCACGACTGCCTAACCCGCTCTGCAGGACAGCTTCAGCAGCCCTCCGGGAGGTTTGCTTCTAGGAGCAGGAGACTCTAAAAGGTCTAATGTGAATCTGAGTGCGGTTTAAGGCTCTTGTTGACACCATCTGGAAAAGAGATCAATCCTTTTCCTCTTCAAAGCAGCTCTTGCATATTTGCAAACTGCTCTGACACCTTCTTTAGGCTAGAAACATCTCCGTCTTCTGCAGATTTTGAGCTCACGGCTGGTTTTGCTCATCTCCTGTCAAGTCCCTCTGCTCAGCCTGTGGTGGTTTTGAAGCCTGCTGCCCAGAAGCTCTGGAGCTCCACCTTGGCACGCCGCATCAGCCGCTCCACGCGCGGCCTCTGCCTGTTCACGCGCCTCAGAACGTTTGTCTTCTTCCACAGGGGTGACACTGCCGCCTGACGCAATAGTTTGTGATTCACAGGCGGAGCCTTTCTGAGAAGCCAACACCTCCCAATCTTTGGTTCTTCACCCATTTTTCTGCACTTATTTTTGTAAAAGGTTTGCAGCTGCTATTGAATTGCTCAGACATGTGAGGGCTCTCTGGAACTCAAGGCTCTTCGAAGCCCTCCCACGTGCAAATCTAAGGAGCACCCCTTCCTCTCCCTCACCCCGGCTGCTCAGTGAGCCCCACACACCGCCAGGCCTTCGCAGCGTCTAGAGAACACGGCCACGGCGTACTCCGCTTTGCTGAGGAGCCCCCGGTGAGTAAAGGCCGATTCTGACACACTGGGTTTTTCCCAGTGCCAAACCCTCTCTCCCACGGTACTTCTGTGGAAAAAATAAATATATGAAGGACTAAGTGGGAGGAGGTAAGAAAGCCCAGGCCTCCTGTCAGTGTCTGGTGTAAGAGTGTATGAAGCCTTCTGAGCCACGCCAGCTCTAACCGCCCGGTGCCTGAGCTACAGAACCGTTCTCAGAGTGCTCGGACTGTGAGAGAACCCCTTAGGAATTACTCGTCAGACACGGACGAAGGTAGGAAAAGGCACGTACTTTCCTTCCCAGACAGCTCAGTTCTCCCTTTTGTTCGGTACGAGATCAAACCCCTGGTTCATTGCCCCAAGTACCTGCAAGGCTGGAGGCAGGGGGTGAGTTGTGCCGATGGACATTCACGGGCTGCAGCCGCTCGGCCGGGAGTCAGGACCCACCC
>NW_010423244.1:5951-6659 GCF_000710305.1 Buceros rhinoceros silvestris
GCTGTCTGCCTCCCCTCGGCTCGTCTGCGCGGCTCCCGCTTCACCAGCCAACGCTAATCGGGTGCATTAGTGAAAGCTCAGTTTTCAGGAAAATCCATAAAAGCACCCGCTGAAATCACAGAGGTATTGGAAAATGCGCCGGGGGTTTCTCTCGCGGCACCTCACATGGGGCAGCAGGAGGGCGAAGCCGCAGCCTGGTGAGAACGGAGGGAGCCCAAGAGCCGGCCCTGGAGCTCACGCTCCAGAGCAGGGAGCTCAGGTGCACCATTGTCGGCTGGAGCCACCCCTCCCAGCTCAAAACAACTAACCCAGTTCCCTGCGTCCACCGGGCCGAGCTTCAATCGCAGGCTTGTCAGATTTAGGGATTTGGGGGATTAAAGAGACTACCAAGAACAGCTCTGGGCTTAGGAAGCATCTTTGCAGCCACCCAACTCACCACGCAGCTCCTCAAAACAGCTTCTGCAGCTGGAAACAGATTTTCACTATCTGAAACCAAAACCCTGACTTCCCACCTCTGCCAGGTGTGCTGGTTAACTCCTCCTCTGCCTCGCCCCGGGGCTGGAGCACACTGCAGCTGCGAGGGAAGCCCCAAATTCTGGTCAGAGGAAACCTGAGACATCCTTCAACAGCAGATTGTGCCACATCTATCAGCTCCAACAGCGCCTAAACAATTTGCAACGAGTCGTGTGTTCACAGCGCGTTTTTGCA